>NW_008235744.1:256977-259708 GCF_000691975.1 Corvus brachyrhynchos | reverse complement strand
AGAAGCTATTTAGAGGACACTGAAGGGAAACTGAGAGATGCTAAGGCTTCTAGGACTTTTTTTCCGAACACATGATTTAAACACAAGAGAGTACCAAGATCGGTCACTTGGAATGAGCTGTCATTCTGTTTGTACCATCAGTTCTGAGCAAGCATGTAAAAAACCCCAAAGGTAAATATTTCCCTCTTTTCATCTATTTTTTAAGAGGAATCAACATATTATACAAGATTTTTATTTGTGTCTTATTGAGCTAACTGTATTGTAAATTTCTGAAACGGTGTACAAATTAAAAAGAAATTTCTTTGTTCATCATCTTATTGGCATATTTTCTCACTAGATTTATTTCTATCATTAATGAAACGGTTTTACCTACTGGAGACTTTTTTTATATCTAATTGTGTATTTACAAGTGGCTGAAAAAACCCAAACAAACACGCAAACAAACAAAAATAAAAGGGCTGTTGAGACAGAAAGATTTTAGGAAGAGCCCACAGGAAGAAAAGAACCATTAAGAGATAGTTTACAAAAGCACCATTTGGAATCTAACAAGGATACTTGAGCAAAAAAATAGATGCAAAATGTTTTTAAATAGTGAAGAACATGGACCCTTCAAACTCATTTTCGGGAGACACTGAAGTGTTCTCTGTCCATGCTTCACATAGTATAACAAGCGGATTATGTACTACTAATTTCAGAATACTCTATTCTTCTGCCCCTTAAGGGTGAATAGGCTACTAAAGCAGAAAGGACTTTAGTTTATAAAGTGTCAAGTATTTCCCTGTTCTTGAACACAAAATCCACAAACAAGATCTTTGAGGCAAGCATAAAGCTCTCCCATTCGTGCATCTTGTACAGCTTGTTGGTTTGTGATAAAATATTTTCTGAAAATTACCCGTTTTAAATGTGTTTATAAACACTTTTACACTATGGTGGTTTTCTTTAGAGTTGGGATATCCTCTGCTTTGCTAAATACACAGTTACGAGTGTTGGCTTGCTATCTTCTCAATTCCTAACATCTAAAACCTTCACAGTCTCAACCATTACTTCCTTTTCATAAAAAATATAATCTACTCCATGTGGGTGTTCTCTTGCATGTATTTCAAAGACCAGTCTCTTTTACTAGGATATGGAACTAATGTTTTGCAAAGACTGCTTCCCATTTTTATTTTCTTTACATGTATGGATGAAGAGGCCCTATATGGCCTTTTACTTCTCTTCTATGGCCCAGAAGAATGAGAACTGTTTATATTCTTGCTTCTTGATCTCCTCACAGTGAGGCTGTAGAAAGACCAGGACCTAGAACCACACTCCTTCTCTACTCCCCAGCAGTTTTCACGAATGAAGAATGAGCACAGATCTGTCATCTTTATATTCAGTCTGTTTTCCTCTTCCTGTCTCCTCTGGAGTATGTTGTCAAATCATTTGTTTCCATTTTGGGACCTGGAAAAAGACTTTCCTTGTTTGAGCTGCAATCCAAACCTGCAGCTTTCTGAATTTCTGAGGAACACATTACCTTAACACTTGCCTTTCTCCAGATTGTATCCTGGCTCTTGGACTATTCAGCATCCCTCTCTCCTTTACATTCATCTGCTTGTGAGGTGCAAACTTTGTAGTCAGAAGTCTCCACTTTCAATCTCTGCATTTCTCTCTCTGTGACTACCCACCCTTGTTACAGTGTGGATACTGCAACACGCATATCAAACAACGAGGCCTGTGGAAAATAACTATATATGGACCAATTCTTGATAGATGTTTCAGAGAGATTTTTATTTCTCCAGCCGCATGGCTGAGGATCTGCCGAGGAACTGAGGCAATCACGGGACCTGAGGGTCCTTGCCCGCGCAGGGAACACAAAACAACCAATGGGGAACGAGGCTGAGCAGGGGCAGGGAAACCCCGTGTGTCCCCTCAGGGCCCCTCTCCCAGGGCTACATGGCAGGGGGACAGCCCCAACATTTCACCCGTTTATTTTTAACAAAAAGAGATTTAAAACTTAACATTGAAAACTGGATAAACATGAGATAACAAGGACAGTTTCAAAACAAAACAAGCCACCCTCCTGAGTCTTTAAATGTCCAGACAGATTCTCTGGAACATCTTAAGGCTGACAGAAGGGAGACAGGACTCTCCGAGCATGCTTTGTGGGGAAACTGAGGCAGGAGAGGGTTTCTTCCATTTGTTCTTGTTGGAACGCTAAACAACACTAGTTAATTTCTTCCCTACCCCTCTTCATCCCCCACTCGGCATTGGAAAGGGATATTTGGGGAAACAATTGGCAAAGGCATGGTTTTGTGAGGGAAACCATGTGTGAAAAAACAGATTGGGAATACACTGGGGGTAATAGGATATAGGACAAAAGGGAAAGGTGGAATTAGGAAGGGGAGCCTGTAGGGGGGGCTTATAATGGAGATATTGTCTAACATGACTGCGATTTTTAGCATATATACTGGCTTTTACAGAAATACCATCAGGCCCAGTGACCTGCGATGCTTGTAACCCTTTTCTACCTTGCGCAATTTTGAACTCCACCACCTCTCCAGCTCCCAAGCTTGGGATGCATTTTTCAGGGTTATTCTTTTTAATAGCAGTTCTGTGAATGAATATGTCTTCCTGGTTGTCACATCTTGTTATAAAACCATAATTTTGTTTAACATTATACCATTTTACTATTCCTAAAACCTTAGCTACGATGATTTTTTCCTTTTTCCGAGTGGCTGCTGTTTTCTGTCTC
>NW_008235744.1:246039-256724 GCF_000691975.1 Corvus brachyrhynchos | reverse complement strand
TCCCCCCGCCCCCGTTTCGGCTGGGCGCGGCTCCGCTCCACCCCATCGCCGCCCCTCTCGGTCGGGTGTTCACGGGGCTCGCTCCACCGTGCGCTGCGTGGGGCCAGGCGGGCTCCCGCCGCACCTTGCTCCGCTGCCGACACTGCAGCTTGCGCTGCTCCACCCGCGTGTGGGAACTGCCTCGCTGCTGCTCGGAGAGCGCTCAGTCCACGTGGCCTGGTTCGCACGGTCCCTGAAGCAGGCTTCCCTTCGCCAAGACAGAGCTGACATTGCTCAACAGTCTCGGTAATTAAATAATATTCACGAAAATATTCTCCCATCGGCATATATTTTGACTCAAAAATTAACTGTGTCCAAACGGTCTTCCAAAAGTCTTTGGTAAGAGTCACATCCCAAGAAACATAGAAAAAGTTCTTAAACAACCATGCCAGGAAGTGTTTCAGTTCCTTTTGAGCTTGAATTAAGCTAAAATTTACAAATCATTGTTCAAGAAACTTTTCAAGTTTAAGATAAATATCCATATGCGGCACGGAGAGCCAAGAGTCTTTCCACGGTTCCTCCATAATTTAGAGAGAATATCCAAACCAAGGCGGGAAGGGAGAGATCTAGAGTGGTTTTTACTCACGAATTTTCTGTCCTTAGACATCGGTGTCTTGCCAGCATTTCTCTACCATTTGTTACAGTGCGGATACTGCAACACGCGTATCAAACAACGAGGCCCGTGGAAAATAACTATATATGGACCAATTCTTGAGAGATGTTTCAGAGAGATGTTTATTTCTCCAGCCGCATGGCTGAGGATCTGCCGAGGAGCTGCTACAATCACAGGACCCAAGGGTCCTTGCCCGTGCAGGGGAACACAAAACAACCAATGGGGAACGAGGTGGACCAGGGGCTAGGGAAACCCTGTGCCTCCCCCCCAAGGCCCCTCTCCCAGGACTACATGGCAGGGGGAGGGCCCCAACACACCCTATTTAGAGAAGGCAAACTTTTTAGAATTTTAAAACCTATGACTGAGGCCTATTTTGAAAATAAAAGTAAAGTAAATAAAGTACATATCTTTCTCCAGAATGAGCTAACATGGTATTTATACAGAATGAGCAGTGGAACACCTGCTGCTTTTCAGAGGATATTTCTCACATCACCAAAAGAAGAAGGAAGGAAGTTCATTCCCAAAGGGAATTGATGCTTAGTGGTGTCGGGAAGAAAAGAAAGTGTTTGAAAACATTAATGGCATTATTATTTTAATTTTTGTGAATTGAGGTTTCTGAACACTAGTGACTTATCAATGTGGCTATGTCCCTTACAATGAGTTAAAAGTAAACCTCTAGAAGCATCACATCAGAAGTTAGAAGTCACCTAGTGCATGCTTCAGAGGTAATTACAGTCCATGATATATTTATAGATTTTTATGGGACATGGGGATAAAAATTACGAGCAAAAGGCAATGAAGGATGAAAGAAATATTTTGCCATCACTAAGACATCATTACCACATATGAGGAAGCAAGACACATTTTCCCACATGCTTCTCCTAAATACCAAGGAGCTCATAGAACCACTCTGCTTCCCTCTGCACTTGTGATAAAATATTTTGCATTTTCAAAGTCAAAACCAAAGAAGAAATATCTTTATAAAATTACTGAAGTGCCCTAAGGAAGATTTATTTGGTCGATGTGGCTTTGTCGAGACAGACATAACAGCACACACTTGTTGTAATCCAAAGTCATAGAAGTTTTTATTTTCTCTACTGCTATTCTTACACCTCTTCACAATTGCTGTGGCCTATTAAGATTGGCTGCTTAGCAAACAATGACAAGGCTGTCTAACAAACAATGACCATTCAGACTATAAAACAATCAGCTATACAAGCAAAGGTATAGTTGCTACATATTATCCAAAAGTTCTTCCTTGTACGCTCTCAATATCCCATTAACAAGAACATCCACTCCTTGTGCCCAGAACATCTTCTCTCATTGATTATCTTCTTGGCCTTCTCTGTGGATTTCACTGAAGCTGCAAAATTTCCACTGTAAAATTCTCACAGGTAAATTCTGACCAAATTCCGGTCTGATTCTGTGAGGCCCCCAGACCAGCTGTCAGCCTCATCAGGTCTCCATAAGCCTTGAGTAACATGAAGAGAAATCAATAAAAAGTATCTATAATGCAAAACCAAACTAAAAATGCTACCACTTCCTACAAATCTTGCTACAATTATTATTCTGCTTTGGCATAGGAAATATACAGATAAGTTATCTGATTTTCTCCCAGAACACATTGATATCTCTTAAAGCTGTCTTCTAAAAGATGCAAAAAACTTTTCTGCCAGTCACTCTCCAAAAACTCTTACTAAAAGCTATGAATACAGTTGCACTATTAGTCAGCCTTGTCTTCCAGAAAAGAAGCGAATGCCAAACAAGTCCACTTGCTTACATACTTGAAGGGAAAAGGGGAGAAGAAGAAGTAAAAATATGCTTTCCTTAACTAAGGAGAAAAGACCTAAGATCTAATTGGTCACAAGTTGCTGGACGCATTTATATACCTAATAATGAACTTCAGTCGATAATGTTTGGCTCTAGAATGAAGGACAGAAAAAATTTCAGCTAATAAGGATTTCTTTGTGACAAAAAATTCGTATTTGAGATAAAAGATTCATACATACTTCTTTCATTTTATTGGCGTTTGTCTTGTTTTCATTTTCTTTATCCTCTGGCTTACCTTGTCTGCAAAATGTCAGCAACTTCAAAAAATTTAATTAAGGACGGCTGCACTTCCCAAGAAACTGACGTATCAGTCTAGGATATATATGACAAGACTTGGAACCCTTTACCCTGTGCTTCCTAGACAGTGGGAATTTTAGGAAGCTAATTTTTACTCCTTTCCTCACTACCTTCAAGGTTTATTGATATTTCAAGCTCTTAGAAATAAAAGTAGCATTCTACTCATTGTTCTACTTAATAGCTGAAAAAGAAGTTCCCATACTGGCAGTCAGTCCAGAGGACATTTCTTTTGCTCCCTGAGGCAAGGAGCTCCTGCTTATTCCATTGACAATATAGGAAGGAATTTCTTGTAGAACAATTTGGAAGACCCATTTGTTTTGCAAGGAGAAACAACTCGATGATCTCAAAGGTCTTTTCCAACCTAGCTTATTCCGTGATTATTCTGTGAAAACCTTGCTACTTCTATCCCTTCTAAAAGTTTTTAAGCATACTACATGTAGAATGACATAGTTGTTGCACTGTGCAGGTACAAGATACAGTTCTACATGTTAGGTACGATTTGACGCAAACAATGATAAGGACTTCATGCTCAACCTTCCCCACAGGTGTTAGCCAAATTACTTCCAGTTATGTAAGTACACTCAAAGTTGATGGGAATACTTCAAAAAATCAAGACAGTGAGGAAAGGTACTTGTACTGCCAAAAAAATTTGTAAGACTACACAAACAAACCAGAGCTGTAAACCTACCTCTTTTGTTGGCTTTTAGCACATTCATTATTTAACAGGACTTTGAAACAAATGCTTCTATTGCTGTCGAAACAATTAAATAGTTTTGAAACTTTTTCAGCTTCCTTATACAATCAAGGCTTCTCAGCTGCCTGTCTGAGGCCCATTAGCTATTTTAAGAGCCTAATTCGCTTAGAGTATTCTATGTGTTAGCAGAATGATGCATATTTCATTTGTAATTAATCCTGAGCTGGCAAAATAGTAAGAAAAAGCCTCTCATAAAAAAGATAAGAATTGCAAGATCTTAAAGAGGGACATAAGGATGCTTTGCAAGATTTTTAACTTCTAAACTAAAAATGCAGTTATGATTTTGTCCTATTTTTACACTCAAATGACACTGAAAGATTTGTATTAATAAAAAGTAAGAGATTACACAGACAGACATAGTATCACAGAGCAGTTATTTAAGAATTAACCATTTATTAAACAATACATTCCCTTTCAATGCTACATACGTACATAATTAATTTATACAGGGATTTACCTGAAAAGAATAATCTTTGAAGATAAGTATTTTTTAATTGATGGTACTTTTAAAGGGATGCAATGTTTTAAAATAAATTACATTAAATGCTCTTGTGTTTACTCTGCATTAAACCCTATTTTATTTATTGTCATCTTCCCAGCATGGTCTCATCATGGTTGAAGAGGGCTGCTAATGCTATTTATATTATGCTGCACTGTCCTCTAATTGACCTTGTTTGTGCAATGGAATGGCTGCTTTTCTCAAGCTGCCAGCTCTTTATTGCTGCATTTTGACCATGCACTAGTGGCTCTTTGTGCTGCTTTTGAGTTCAAGAATCAATACTGCATTCCCCACAGCCAATAAAGGAAGCTGACAGCACGAATTAACTGAGTGTAGCCAGTTGCATGGAGGGCCATTGTCTTTAAGGAAAATCTGGACGACTACAAGCCTCCATTGCTTAGTGGAGATTTTAATGCAAAGCGCGAGGTTGCTGTAATTTAATTTTGGCCTGCTGCTCTGACACACTCCCCTTTGCTACTGCTTCATGGAGTCCAAGCTATTAATGGCTGCAGACCAAAACACATAGGGAGACAAAGGCATATAGTCACAGTCACACAGTAGCAGCAGTTACTTCTGATTTAACAGCAATATTTCATTTGCATTTAGTGGAATTGACAGAACCTCTTTTTTTTTCCTTCTCAGACTTTTCCCTGTTGAATTGATACATGTAAAATAAGGCAAATGAAAGCAAAATATCCCAACAACAGAACCACAGAGTTGTGGCATGTCTTGAACTGACGCCTAAAAGATGTTTGCACATGGGGCAAAACTGCAAATGTATGCAATGTCCAGGGCTGTCTCCCCTCTAGTCTTACTAAATCATCTAGTAAGGGATGCTGCAGCTACAGTTGCTGCAGTAGTGTTGCAAAGATGTATCCACAAAAAAGGCATGTTAAGGAAATGTAAAGTTAACAGTAGGACTTCTGCTGCTAAGAGCATAAATGAAATCACTTTTTATTTAAAAAAGAGTAATGGCTTTTATTCAAGATGCTTTGATATTGAAAACTGTACTTCCTTATGACAGATAGTATTGTTGATTCAAATGGATTCAAGCTCAGTTATTCAAAAGGACAATGTGTTATATACAAACCATTTAACTCAAGCTTTTAACTTGTTTTCTCTGTTGACAGTAGTATGAGAGATTGTCTGAGAGGTAATCTTTCTAAAGCAATGCCTGAAAAGTTTTATCCACTTAACGACTTCTATAAAAAATCCAAAGCTTTTGATTCCTACTGCCTGTTTACCTGCCATATAAATGTTTCAGGAATTTACCTGAGATAAAAAGTTGAAGCTAAGCTTAATTCAAAGCCTATTTCTACTAGACCATGGGTCATGGAAAAAAACCACAATGCCTTTATCTCTTTTGCCATTGGCCATCTTGGCCATCAAAGACTTAATCACCTATTCTTCTTCTATAGTCAATGTGCAGTAGGAAGCATTTCAGAAGGATGAATCACCCCACCCCAAAGTAGCAGTTAGAGACAGCTGATGGACCATGATTAGGAGATTTTTTTTTCTACTCTGACAATAAAGGGAAGCTGGGCAATTAGCTAAGTTAACTTTTAGAATGGCAAAATGCAGTGAGTTAAACCCCAGACTAGCTTTTTTAAATTATACCATGTGATAAAGGGAATGGAGCAAATAATAGTCAAGAGGTTGACTAGGTATTTCTTTATAGTTACTGACACTGCTGCAAAAGTGTATGAACAGAACTACACACAAATAATGTAGGAGTGCATAAAGGGTGTTGGGGCTTACAAAAGGCATATTTCCTGTCAGAATGCAAAACCCCAGGGGACTTATTCCATCAGCAAAGCCAAAAGATGGGAACTTATAACTACCCTGAAAAGAAGAAAGTTATTCTCTTCATCCTGGAGATGGGAGCTAAGAGTTAATCTTATGATTTAGTAGACATATGTGAATGCTCAGAGTAATTTTCCCTGAACCCTCATATTTAAGGGTCTTTTACTAACTACTCCTTAACTCTTCCATGACCTTCATGTCTTGCAGTCATGTGCCACATAACTTACCTTTCAAGAGATCCTTCTTGATAGACCACATTTTGCATATATTCACAGACCAAGGCATAAATAATCGTAAAATTTTTCCTAATGTGGAAAGTTTAAAAATTACCAACTGTGGACTCAATTTTTCCACGGTATAAACATCTTATATAACCTATTACAAAGAAGAAAAACTAAAACAAAACCTAACCAAAAAAAAAAAAAGGTAAAAGTAATTTGGAGTGACCCACAAGTGATCTTTATCCCTTGTACTGCAAAATGATGAAATTGAAAATCAATAGATCTATGAGAGAAAGGAACGATAGATATAAGGATTAGTTAAGCACCTGTAAGGGAAAGTACCAAGGTGGCAATAAATATAATCTAGTCAGACAAGCTGACTCATGGGGAGGAACTCAATTCTGCATGTAACGTGGGCTTGACCCTGCTCCAGCCAGCAATAATTAAAATGATCTGACTCACACCAGAAGGAGCAGATCTGGACCCTGAATGAGTTTTTAAGTACTTCAGTTGCTCACTGAGAAAGCTTGTTGAACTACTAGCCAAGTTCAGCACTAAGGTACCCAAATACATCTCCCCTGGGCTAAAAACAGAACTACTTGTGTGTATTATTGGAAGGCAGAACATGGCACCAGCTGTTGAAAAATATCATCAGTCACAAATGATCAAAAGTTAGCTCTCTTCACAGAAGATTATTTTTTCAGGCTAACTTATTAATAAACTTGAAAATATATTTTAGACCTTGTAAAAATGTTGACAGCTAGGAAGTTTGGAATTGTTAGCAAGACCCAGTTTCCAGGTAGAAAACAAGGGCAGAGCACACCTAGGTTTCCTTTGAAAATAATATATTATTAGGATTAAAACCAGCAAATGATATGAAACTAAGGTAAACGGAATTTGCATTCTTCAGTTCAAAAGAAGTGTTGCTTTGATACGACTGTGGTATATTTACAGCACATACGCGTGCTCCTGGGAATAAATTTAAATTTACAAAATTACAAATTTTATTAAAATTGTACTTCTCTATTCTTTTTGGTTTACTGTGTGCTTTTTCTCACAGTCAGGTTTTCAGTAGTGAAGCTATTTCAAATGCACTTTATATATAAAAATACTGTTGAGATTTCAAAGGGAAAAATCAACATGGAATTTAGCAAAACAGCAGTTTTATAAATGCCAGTAGTCATCACTAAATTCTGTACCTTTGTAACAGAACACAGTCATTTCTCTTTCTGCCACTAATGAGAATTAAATCAATGATTATGTTTGCATGCATCACAGAATATACAGGAACTCAAGCGATGTTCATTTTTAAATCACAAGCAAATTAAAACCTATGTTTTGCAGATGTATTTATTTGTTACTTCTTGAACCTTTGAAGCTAATATTAGCTAATGAGGCTAAAAAGGTATTGCTTCTGCTATTATTTTAACCTTTTTTACGGATCTTATAAATATTGATTTTGCTTGGCTATGCTAGATACAGTGCAAATAGGCAGAAACAGGTCCCACCTCACATGCTATGCCATTTCAGTGAGTATAAATAATGCTTAATAGAAAGCTGGAAAAGAATATTGGTACATAATTACTACACCATCACAAAACTTTTAAATTGCCAAGAGTGCCAAGAGTCCTTGTCTATCCCTCAAAACAACATAATTTGTCTAGTTTTGGAGAGTCAATGCAGCTCAGTTTTGTGAAACCTGAAGGGAGTGTGGTGAGCTTGTGGTACACCTGAAGGGGGCCCTTCCCTCAATAAGAGACCGTCTAGAAAAAATATTTTAGAATTTTTTGATTAAGCTTTTAGGTGTCTATCTTCAGAGCCTAGCAACTTAACTTTGTTATCTGAGTTAGTTCTGATAACTACATTGATATTTTAATTATTATATAAAAAAATAAATACTACTACTACTAATAATAATAATGGAAATGCTGAAATCTCCTCCCAAGCAAAAGCTAAGGCCTTATCCCTATCAATAAGTAGATAAAAGTGATTTCTTATTTAATGAATTCTCTGTCAAGGTAGTGATGCCTTAGGATGGGAAGAACATGTTATGCGTATCAAATGGTCTATTTTCTTAAAATAATTTATAGGCTGTATAAAAAGGTTACTCACTTCACTTGCTACCAAAATGGATATGCAAGGTAGCCATATGGTGTGAGTAATACTTTTAGAACAGTTTTTAGGAAGGGAAAAGAAGAATATCTTATCACATAAAAGCCATGGAGAATTTAGGAAGAGATAATATGATCAACTCATTTAGAATTTGGAGAGCATATTAGGGTTAACACCTCTAATGATAACTGCCACTTGAGCTTTCATAATCAAATGCTTCAATTTTAGGTCTCATCTGAAAGGCAGATCACATAGAGAATAGTCTGAAACTCTTTAATTGCCTTGTATAACAATACACATTTTTAAGTAAGTGAATGCATTACAGCTTTGACTTTTGTTCTGATCATTTTGTGTTACAAATAGAAGCACACCCATCGTTCTTCTCATCGGTTAGAAATTTTAATGTTAGTGCATAGGATATTCATTCTGCATAATTCCTTTTACTCATAATAGGAAATGTCTGGTTATGCCTTTATACACTGAGAACTGAAGCCATTGTCCTTGAAAAGACTGCCTTTGCTTTGGGTAAAAACTGTGTCAGTGTGAACTGGCATTTGTGTCCTTTGCAAACTACAAAGAAGAATGCATTTGAAAAAATTGTATCTCAATGACCAGTGTCCACTTCTGACATTTTATGCTAATAAACTGTCTTGCACACAGATCTTATTTCTACCTTGGTGAGTTGCCACAAATGTATTAATATCAGGAAAGTTACTCCAGATTTACATCTGCAAAACTGAATTTGCCTCTATGTGGAGACATATAGCTGGTATTATGCAACCTCTCATCAGAGGTTTTGGAGCCTGTACAGAAGCAATGTTTAGAATCAAATGAAGGAGTAGGCAATCAAAGGCTGTCCTTTTAAGAGAGCAGAAAGTCTAGCAAGTTGACATTAATAGAAAAGCTCAAATACCAGTGCTGTTTTTTGACTTGTGCAGTGGAGAGCCAGTCACCTTTTCCTGGCTGTTTCCCATGTGCTAAATGAAAATATTGGCACCTACTTCCTGAGATGGTGTGAGATTTAATTAATGGTGTTCTAAAGCACCACATGAATCTTGCTGCTGGAATTTGTCCACTGCTTATGTTTAATATTTTGAATCAGGTACAAGTATGCTGATATCCATATTTCCAATATTAAAGGAAACATATTATTACAGAGAAGGTAGCAAGAAGTAACAGTTTTGGGAGTGTGTCACAAACTCTCATTGATTTATAGAGGCATCATGTGCCTTTCCGTGGACTTACAATCTCTTCTTCCTTACACTGCTTGCATCCATTTAAATAATGATGGGGAGCATATGGCTTTACTTTTAAACACTGGCACAAATTTCAGTCAAGCAGCCCATAGGTCGTAAGTCACAGACAGGATCCAGTTGTAGAAGAATGATGACATCAGCAAACCAAAGGCTCTTTTTGGAGGAGCAGAGGAGGGCACAGGGGCATCATGACCCTGGCAGGGTCCTACTAGGAGGAACTTTTCCAAAGGCAATGCACAAGAACATGTTTGAGGGAGCATGCAATATTCAAAGTATTGGGAGACTTCAAGGGTGTTTCTGGGGACAGAAAATGTATAAGATCTTTTTATCTTGTAAGCCAGAAAAATAAAGGCCGTTGGGGATTTTTACCTGTCACGGGTTGGGTTTGTAACCAGGCAAAAACACCAATTTAGGGTAGTGGTTTGGCCCAAAATACTCATTACTGTTTATCTTCTGTGAGATAAGAATTAGGAGAAATGCAAAGCAGGCACCAAACTTGAATGAATATAAAGAAGTTTATTAACAGACCTAAAAGAAGGAAAAAAAATTATACCACCTTCAGAACTCTCCTCCTCCCCCCACCTTCCTCCCTTCTCCCACTGACAATGTGAAAAGACAACCCTTCAGATGTTCAGTCTGTTTACCACTTCCATAATAACCTTGTTCAGTCCATTTAGAAAGAGAAGTCTCTTCTTGCTCATGCTATGAAAACATTATCACAACGAGACAGCCGCCCACTTCCAAATATTGTTCAGTCCATTTAGGAAGAGGAGTCTCTCTGCCTGCGTGTGAGTCCTTTCCCCCGACTTGCAGCTTTTCCCGCAACTGCTTTCGAGGGTCCACTCTTGAAGTTTTTTGGGGTACAATTTTAAGGTTGAGCCGTTCAGAAACAAAAACAGAGGCCCTTCTCCTTCCCTGGGAGCAAAGGGTCTTCATCATCTTCATCGTTAGGACTATCTCTGGGAGCATCTCTAGGAACTGAGGTTTTCTCCTTTCCCATTTGGAGCAAAAGTCCTCATCTGGTTCATCTCTAGGGACTGAGGTTTTCTCCTTTCCCGTTTGGAGCAAAAGTCCTCATCTGGTTCATCTCTACGGACTGAGGTTTTCTCCTTTCCCATTTGGAGCAAAAGTCCTCATCTGGTTCATCTCTACGGACTGAGGTTTTCTCCTTTCCCATTTGGAGCAAAAGTCCTCATCTGGTTCATCTCTCCCTGTCCAAACTTCTCATGAAATTACAGCTGCGTCAGCATCTGCCTATCTC
>NW_008235744.1:232532-245126 GCF_000691975.1 Corvus brachyrhynchos | reverse complement strand
GGCCCGGCCTGGCCTGGCCCAAGCAGGGCCTGGGCCGGGCCCGCTGGCCCCCACACGGGCCCCGCAGCCACCTGTCCCAACACCGGAAACGAGAGAGAGCTTGGAGGGGGAGTTTGCCTATTCTTAAATGTGGATCACAGAGGTTGTCACAACTTTAAGTGGCTTAAAGAATTGTCCATATTCAAACTGGCCAGCTGATAGGTTCTATCAGTTCCCAGAGGAAACTGTAAGCACCCCTTAGCAAGGACATCCCTTCCGGGACTATGCTTGCTAACCTGTGACACTACCCCACATAGCTCCATTCAGATCAAGCTACAGCTTTGGAGAGATGGAAAGGTAGAGCTAAAGGTAGAGCTAAACTGGTGTCTGCACTTGGCCACCCAGCCTGAAGAGAGACACACACTGCAAGACTGTAAAGTTTTACTTGTGCTAATCAAAGTATGTAAACAATAATGAAATAATACATCAGAAACAATGTTGCAAACCATTCAAGCTCATAAAATACAATATGGGCTTTACTTCTAAATGCTAATAAAAACTTAATTTTTTCAACAAATTTTCCATTGTAAAAATGAAACCAATGGTTCTATTAAACGATTAGCTTTCCAGGCAACAGAAAAAATCTGTAACCCAAAAAGCTAGTATTAACCATGTGTAGTGGCTTTTTGCCTTGACTGGTCTTCCAGAAATTATTTTTCACATTTTAAAGAAGCCTATTTCCCTTAATGATAGTGATTTTGGTTTGCATTAGATCATGTAGTATTGATTTTAATTTTTTCCTCATGACTGTGAGCCAAATTCTGTAATCTTGCCTTTTTATTAAACACTTGTGGACATCCCTCTTGAACTAAAACATCATGTGATCATTTGGTTTCTGAGGTTTTTAGTAATGCATTTTAAGCACAGAATACATTTGACTGGGGAATTCTTTTGTGCCACCATTTTTTTACTGCCTTTTGAAAGCAGAAAAAAACCCCTATCAATATTTTATTGAATATAAGGATCCATGTGGGTTTTGTCTGTGAATATGCAAGGCAATGAACCAGAGTTGTCTGAGACAGACCAGTGTCAATGCTGTCAAAACCAATGCAGCACCTCCAAATATGGACAGTGAAATGTAGAGCAGAAAGCTCACTCATACACTTTTTTCTTGAAGAGTGTGCAGTTTTCAGGCTTGCCTTAACCCCGTGCTGTCTGCCACGAGCACCTGGGAAAAAATGAAAGACATTTTCAAAAACAACGCAGGCCTTTTTAAGAACATTTTGAAGCAAGTTTCCATGATCTGCCAAAGTTGCAGAACAATAGTAAAAGCTACTGTATGGAAACAGCCCAGTGAAATATACTGACCAAATGTTTTCTGCACTGTTACTTGCAAAAAAAAAAAAACGAAAAAAAAAAAACCAAAAAACCAAAAAAAAAACGAAAAAAACCAAACCAGTCAAATTTTCAGTTTGTTTAAGGCAAAGGTAGAAAAAATCAGATGATGTTAAATATTGATTTAGAACCTTCATGCTTATCGTTCAAATCTGAAAATGCGAACCTTCCCTTCTTTAATGAGAGTTTAAATTAGTAATTCAGGCTGTAATTCTGACTCAATGTGTTCACATTATTGCATTATATCCAACAACAAAGAACAGATAGGCTATTTACTGTGCAAATACAATGGATAACAACTCTCTGTCTTGAAAAGGTGATTACTTACAGCTTCAGTCCTTATTCATGTGCTTAGTTTTACAGACTTGAATAGTTGCACTGGTAAAAGAAATACCTATCTCCATCTTTGACAGTTGAAGGCCCAATTTTATGTATAGTAACAGGGTGAGTGCTTAAGCAATAAGGGTAGGAGTTAAGAAGAGAGCAGGGCTCCAAAAGGAAGATGTTGCAGCCACAGTAGGTGCATATCAAGTGTCTTATAAAATCCTAAACCCATCAAACACGTGAGATGAAGAGTCTTAAGAAATCAATACATGCCTATTGCTGTACAGTCTCTGATTTTACATGTTGTACCTGAATACCTGGTTGCACATCTGGATCAGAAAGAAGCAAATGCAGTTTAAAAAGGAAATCATATACCAGGGAGGATTGAAATTATCTTTGACAGAAGAAAAATATGTAACAGTGATGCAGAACTGTAATTCATGCAACATGACCTAATTATTTTAAAGGAAATGCTAGCAGCATTTTAAAAGCCTGTGGATACACAATTGTTAAAATTTAATGCTGGTGTTTGCATGTATCAGAATTTATGGAAATTCATGTGAAATTTTCACTTCTGTTTCATTCAGGTCTACTCTGGAACAAGACTGTGACCTCAGTAGGGTTATTCAACTTAATAAAAATTTAAAATAAAATAAATAAGTAATGCGAAGTCATAGCTCATTTGCAGGACATCAATCATATATTTGTAACTTGTGTATTAAATAAATACAAGGAAGGAAAAAGAACTCGAGGCCCAGCAGAATCTTTATATATAACATTTTTTTATTTGTTCTATTCATTTCTTATATAAACACAGCACATTTTCTCAGTCTAACTGAGAAATAGTCTGGCATCCATCCACAAGTGCAATACAATTCAGTAAGATACACTTTTCAGGGTACTTTTTAATCTAACAATGAATGAGTAGAAAATGTCCAGCATATCTCTTTTACTAAGGTGCTCTCTCTCTGAGATGCAGTGCTTCCTCAGGCACCTCTCTGCAGAGGTGTGCTTCATGGTTTGGCAGGATTCAACTCATCTGATAAAAATGAGAAACTGGTGTGAAGTGTCAGTTCACCAGGCACTCTCTGACTTCTTTCTGCATGCTCTGCACAGACCTGCAGGCCCTCCCTGGTCTCCGTAGGTGAAGAATTTTACTGTGAATTTGCAGTGAAAGAGGCACCACATTGGAAGTATCACCCTATCTGCCTTTCATCTACCTGTAAACTCCTCTTTGTGACTGTAGGAGGAAGGAAACTTGGTTGCTAAAGTTATCGCTGAGATATGGACAATGACTCATGAACCAAATCTTGCTTTCATGGAAAAGACCTCTACAGACACCTGGATAATTCAGAAGCTGCTCAGGCTGGCATAGTAGTGGGATTTGACACTGCCTTTCCCCTTGAACTTTAATGATTCCTACCCAGCAAACTTCTAGGAAAAGAGGTTGTCAGGGAGGGAAGGAGAGCCCAGGACAGCACAGTATGCAATGCTCCTATTGCCTGAATATTGAGATGGGATAAGAGGAGATGAGATTGGAGGAGAACTGATTCTCATTTCAACTACTTCTGTCACATTTTGGGAGCTCTCTGTGGGACTGCTGACTGGATTTTATGCTCTGAGGTAGTTTGCTTCCATCACCTATTACCTCGCGGCCATCTGAGATGACCATGTCTAGCACTGCATGATAAAGGACACTGTGATGCCCATTGCCTCCACTTAAGACACCCGAATGACCATGCCCTCCTCACAACCTGAAGACAGAATGCCCTTGCAGGATAGAAATGAATGTGACTCGTTGTGCCATGGTGTCGCTCAAGTCAGTGACGAACCTTTGCTCTGCAAAGAGAGAGAGCAGACAATTAGGTAGTAAACATTATTGTGATTTTCTCTTGACCCAGAATAATCCAAACACTTCAGCTGAAGGAGATCTCTTCCCAAAATTGCAACACTAATGATATGAGCTAAATATTGAAACATATACGTACAGCTTGTCCCTCTGCATACCCAACCGATGCCATTTTGGGTTTTGCCTTTTTTTCTGATTTATTCTCTGTATTCTTTACACATATATTTGTAGCCTATTGTATTAGTGGCTGGTTTTCCCAGTAATTTTCTATGCCCTTTCCCTAAGCAGAAAGACAAAACAAATTCCAGGGCCCCTATCCTATCTTGGTTTTCCCTGGCTATCAAGGTTGAGAACAACTCTTTGAGACACATTTTCATAAACAAAGTACAGCTAGTACCAAGAGGAGGGCTCCAGAGAAGGGGCTTGACCTGGGGGGGAATTGCATTACTAGTTGGCCTCCTAATTGGTGCTTTTTGTATTGTTAAAGTATGATAATTTGCCAAATTTATAAAACTGTATTCACCCCTGTGGGGGTGGGCTTTTGTGGACATTCTTCCATAACTGCCCCTGGAGCTCCAATAAAGATCCACTTTTATATTACCTCCTATTTTAATATTATCTAGAAAGTGCATGTTGTTTCATTTCTAGGTTGAAAAACACATCACAACCCTCCTTTGGCACAATAAACAGTGAATGTCATCCAAAAAGCAATGCCATGCAAGACAATGCCACGAGGTTGTATCTCCTCAGAGGTGGGAAACTACTTTCAAAGCTTCCAAGACAAGCTTTGTCCCCCCTCTTTAGTGGAAGACCTGAATTTGGCCAATTAATGATAAATAAAATGGAAGAAATAAAATGAGGACCCTTTAGCTTAGACGTCACAATGGCATCCTTTGCTGAACTCACCTAGTAGGTGGCATTACTGCTGAAATGTACTGACCTGTCTGCTTCTGCTCAGTATCTGTGACAACATCTTTCCATTATTCACCCCTAGGGCTGTATTTAACTAATGGAAAGAGTTTTAGTGCTCCTGACACTGAGAGACAGATACCTATGGCTATAGTCAGTCTTGGCATAGCAACTGTCCATGAATTCTGGCTCCAGCATACAGGTTGGTTAGCATCAGCTTACAGATTTCTGAGCTTTAATTTCTTTATTGAGGCCAAATGACCTCAGTAGGAGCTGTAGCTATTCAACACTTCTCAAATCAGGCAATTTTATTTAAAAGCCTAGAGAAAGGAGTCAGTATCCGGGTTTTAGGCAGTGAAGCTTTTGTCCATTGAGAATGAAACTGGTGGCAGTAATTTAGCCAGGCATTTTGGTCTTGGCTCCACAGGCTTCTGCTAATCATACTTAGGTCTGACCTGTACCATGCCACAGTCAACTCAGTCGTTGGACTCTCTTGACTTAACATTGCCAGATTAAAGCTAATTTCCACCGATTGTGTGATACACGTTTTTCAAAGGGAACCAGATTCAATCCGTGGTGCACCAAGACAGTGCCTGCCATTTGCTGAATTCAATGTGCCATGCTGACAGTGGCAAGGGTAAGCAGACCATCAGTGGTGTGGAAATCACAGGGTGTTGTATCAGTGTCCTTGTTGCTTTGCCAATGAATCAGTTAATGAGAGGAAGTATGTGGCCCATATTTCCCAAAGCATAGTCTGTCTGGTGTTTGCAGCTCTGGAAGAATTGTCAAGTTTAGCAATTAAGTCATGATTAATCCTGCAGGCAAATATATGCAAATCAGAATTATAGAATCATTTAGTTTGGAAAAGATGTTCAAGATCATCAAGTGCAACTGCTAACTTAATGCTGCCAAGTCCACCACTAAACCATGTCCCTAAGTGCCACATCTACACGTGTTTTAAATACCTCCAGGGATTTAAACACTGTCACTTTCCTGGGAAGCCTGTTGCAATTTGCAACTCTTTCAGTGAAGAAAAGTTTCTCATATCCAACCTATCCCCCCCTGGTGCAACCATTTCCTCTTGGTATTTCTTCCTACTCAGGAGAAGAGGCCTACCCCCACCTGGCCACAACCTCCCATCAGGTAGTTGTAGAGAAGGTAAGTCTCCCTGAGCCTTCTTTTCTCCAGCCTAAATAATCACAACTCCGTCAGCTGCTCCTTGTGAGATTTGTGCTCCAATTCCTTCGCCAGCTCTGTTGCCCTTCTCTGGACATGCTCCAGCACCCCCAATGTCTTTCTCGGTAGTGAGGGGCCCAAAACTGAACACAGGATTTGAGGTGCAGCCTCAGCACTGCCAAGTACAGGGAGACAATCACTGCCCTGGTCCTGCTGGCCACTCTATTCTTGATCCAAGTCAGAATGCCCTTGGCCTTCTTGGTCCCCTGGGTACACGCTGACTCACCAGTCAGCCAGCACCCCCAGGGCCTTTTCCACTGGGAGCTTTCCAGTCACTCTTGTCCAAACTTGTGGTTCTGCCTGGGGTTGTTGTGACCCAAGTTCAGGGCCCGGCACTTGTTTGCTTGCTGAACCTCATACAATTGGCCTTGGCCCATCACTCCAGCCTGTCCAGATGCCTCTGCAGAGCCTTCCTGCCCTCCAGCAGATCAACACTCCTGCCCACCTTGGTGTCATCTGCAAACCGATTGAGGGTGCACTCAATCCCATTGTCCCAATCATTGATAAAGATATTAAATAGAACTGGGCCCAAGACTGATCCCTGGGGAACACTTGTCTGCCAGCTGGATGTAGCTACATGTAATCACTCTCTTGGCCGAGACATCCAGCCACTCTTTACCCAGGGAAATTTGCATCCTTCCAAGCCATGAGCAGCCAGTTTCTCCAGCAGAACTCTGAAAATCTGTGTGAGGAGAAACCAGAATACAAACCACAAGCTCCAAACTGTTGGCCTTCTTTCTCACTTCATTCCCAATGTTTTCCTGATTTTTATTTTTCTGGTAGAACTGTATTGCAGATACGTCTCTGTCTTCTTATTATTGCTCCTATGATATGAAAACAACATAGATAAATCATTTTTGTAGGTTTTAACTGACCTAAAGATTCATTCATTCTTGTGGAAATTATTGCATACACTTAATGTGCGTACACACCTCAACTAGTTTAAAAATATTTCCAAATAAAATCTGGAGACAAAGTACTTTCCTCTTTAAACATTTAGAAACAGGCTAATTTTTCTTCCCAATTATAGCAACTACACAAAGGAGCAATAAGTCTCAGAAGATTTGTCACAAATCCTCCAAGTCTGTGACACCAGTTTCAAAGAAACCCATTGGTTCCCTTCAAAGCAGTAGTCTGCAGCTGCCTGATAAAAGGCCACAACCCAGTACAAGGTAATTATTAGGCAGACATTATTATTATTTTCCTAATTAGTCAAAAATCATTGGATTTCCTGTGGCTTCTTCCTCCTTAGCAATCATTCTGCTTATGTTGACAAACATACAAGTCACCAATTGTGCCTCATTTATCATTTGACAAGGACAATGTTTTCTTCTTGTGGGGAGAAGACTAAGAACAAGAAAACAGCCAAGAAGATTCAGAATATAACTGTCCTTTCTTTTTGCTTCAACTGAGCTGGTGACAAACCCCACCAAATGAATAGGATCTGCAGTGAGCTGTAACACTCTTCAGATCCTGGAGGGAAGTGTTAGTGCAGAATTCTACAATGAGCCTCATGTAACATAGACTGAAAATATTCCTGCTACAACTGAAATGTAGAGAACTCTGTGTTCCCAAGAAGGGACCCCACAGCATTCCCCCTGCAATGCTGTCTAACTGTCAAAATGTGGCAAAATTTAGCAGAGAGTTCTCAGGGCCAAAAAAAAAAAAGCTATTTTGTGAAATGTAAAGAGTGAGATAAATTTGTACAGTTCAAATCCCCAAATTTAGTTTGAAAGGCATTTCAAAACTCAGCTCCCTACATAGTGAGTATTTTTTTAAACTAAGTACAGAAAAATCCAGCATAAGGATGTGTATATGTTGAAGTTTATTTATAGTTATTGCTAGTGATGGGTATGAAATTTTTTTTAGTCTACATATTTCTTTTTCAGTAGGCTTGTCTTTAAGCTGCTCAGACATTGTTAAAAAAAACCACCACTGCAAAGTAGACTGTTATACCAGTTCCTGAATATAAAACCAAGCACTGTATTGTTTCTAAGGGAGTTATAGCATGTTTCTCAAAATTTCTTCTTGGTTGTTGCATACTGCAGCTCTTTTACTTGGCAGTTTAGCATATCACAGCATTTTTTGGTTTTTAATTCATTTTATGAATTAGTATTATCATCCCCCCAGGGAGGAAATAAATAATGGAATGCTGATATGGAGAGAAAAGGATCACAGTAAGCATGTAGGAATTAAAAAAGGCATTTTAAAAAGTGTAAAATAGTTAATTTTCTGTATTGATAATTTGGACAGACAGACAAGTATCTCCCTCGGTTTCTATATATGACTTAATAATAGGTAAGGCAAGCTGCTGAACTTACGACATTAACATCTGTGTCATCAAGAAAGCTTCTATGTCAGCCTTTAATGTCTTTGTATTGAGGGGTTTTCATTACCTAAGAAAAATAAGTAAAAACAAGAACAAGCAGGGATAGGGATGTGTATGAAAAATAATGCATTCTACCACTTCTATAGAAAAGGACAAATATTTCATTATTAAGGCTTGTGCAAAAATAACAGATTGAAGTGCATCTTCACTATTTGCTTAAGCATATATTTTTTCTAGGGAGATAACAGTTATTGCTTGACTCTTTTATTTACAGGCAGTTTAAATTGCCTCTCAAAAATACAGCTTATAGGCTGAACAATCTCAGCTACTTTGTGAAATTACAGATGTGTTCTTTTTATTGAGGCTTACATATCCTGCAGCAACAGCCCTACCATCTCTTTGCAGCTTGCTGTACTTTTGCTCAGAATTTAGAAACAGACATGCCAGTTTTAATTTTAAAGACACTGTATTTTTCCTCTGCTTTAATAAATCAATCTTGTACTGCAATGTTGACACTCCTTTAAATGGGTCAGGACAAAGCGTGTCCTCAGTTCACCTCATGCAGCCCGATTGCTGATCACCAATAATTTGATTAGCTGCACCACAAGAAATTATTTGGTTCAATAGATGTAAACACGACCAACCACATCCAAAACATCAAAGTCAAGAGGACTGTTCCTGCTCCCCATATTCCCTGGAGTCAGAGCAGCCTGTCAGGGAACTGTGCCCCCAGCTCAGGACACCCTGTCCCCTCTGCCTTCAGTAGATGATTTGCCACATGAAAGGATCTGGGGCTGAAATTTTAAAAGAGCTATGACTACAATCTGACTTTAAGCACAAATACAAAAGTCGTTGCCAATATTTAGGGCACTGACTAAGCAAACTCTGGAGGAATTATAGCCCACTGAGCCCAGCAAACAACCTACACTGCTAGGATTTCCTCTGACTGAGATAGTGAGCACTTTTAAAGAATTTGGCATTTGCAAGGACATTCCTAATAGTGCTCAGCCATTCAATTCAGGGATGTAAGGGGTTTTTTCTCCAAAAATGTATTTAATTAAAGAATGTTTTAAACAAAAAACTGAGGAGGGCTTGTTCAGTATCTTTGATGTTTTCTTTTCTCAGGCAAAGCCTGGCTTGCAGAAATGAAGATTTAATATCCCAGCTTCTCCACTGAACATGTGTGATAAAGCAGAGCTCAACTGAACATGCAGACATTACACAGGAATATTTATAGGCGGACTGGCTTGGTTTTCTCTGTCCATCCTTCACACCTTCTGAACATTTGCTTCTTGTACAGTGGGCTGCATTGACAAGGCTTGATAAAGCACTTAAGGTCCTTCCTGCTACAGCTGCTCACAGAAATTTAATTTCAGCACTGCATAGGGGAGTCTATATGTTCACTTAATTTTTAAATTTGCTCAGGGAAATATTTGGGTTGGAATGGTTTCCTACGCTCACCCAAGGCAAAGAAAGAGTATTGCAGGATGGAGCTGAACACCAATAGATAAACAGTGAATGACAGATGTCAAGTGCTCACCATGACATCACAGAACAAAAAATCCAGAACTAATTTAGTTTAATAAATATATGCAAAAAGTTACTTTAAGGAAATAGCAGTTTGCTTATAAAGACTTTGCTATCTGATTTTTGGAATAAATTATTAATTTCAGGTTATTGTCCTACATGAGAGCAGAGATAGATTTTTTGTTTGTTAAAAGGGAAAAAAAGTGTCAAAGAAAAAAACATATAAATAAGGATAAAATATAAAAAACTTTTCTGACTCAAACAAAACTAAAAGTATATAGGATTATTCATTTTTATTTTATTCTTGGTAATGCCACAATTTCATTGTTACAAAGATAAAGTGATGACAAAATGATTATATGTAAGGAGTAAGGTTTAGGATAATTTACATGAACGTCCTTCTGGTTTTGATTTTTATATGTTTTCTTTGCTGTGAAATTCCACATTTCTCACTTTTGTTTATGTTTTAGAACCTTAGCCACTTTTTAAAGATTTCCTATCGTTTCATGCACAGACTTTGACAGTGACAGTTCAGAATGTGAAGAACGGTGGAACGCCAAGTTCCTAAAACAACAGAATTATGCATCTTAAATATGATTGAGTTTAAGAATGCCAGAAGGACATGAAAGCTCTGTTTTCATCTTGCCTACAAAGAATAAAATTAATAGCTTAGATGAATGCAGCACAGCCACAAAGGATAATCATAGTAAATCTATAATGGGCTAAAATTCAGTGTGAACAATAAAGGGGTCACAGTGGTTTGAAGGAAATGAGAAATAACTTGAATTTTTTTTTTTTAATCTATAATGATCTTTTTTCTTAAAAATATGTATGTTTACTCTTGTATTACTTTATCTGATATTACTATAGCTGTTACACTGTCGTTCCTAACATTGCAATGACACATATTACAGGTATGTCATTGCAAACAAAAGAAAATTATTTTATCTATTTATCCTCATTTTCAAGAACAGTTTACATAGAAATAGAGGAATTAAAGGAATGGGAGATGGTCATACCAAAGAACATGGTATTTAACATAGGTGGATCTTTATTCTCCACCTACTTTTGTTTCCCACCCATGATGAAGGCACAGGATATCTGGAGGTCTCAGAGCTTTGAGTGCCACATTTGCTTCCTGAAGCAGGACAGAATTGTTGTCAGGGCCCTTGGCAGCCAGTCAACCCCCTGCAACAAGAGTTCAGTGTCAAAACTGCAGCTATGAAAACTCCCAAAAATCTCTGCCCTGCACCCCAAGGCAGTTTTGGTCAGCCTAATTTTCCACACATATCCCTGACCTGCAACATGGGGGCACATCCGTGGGTGCCTCAGCTTGTGAGCACCTTCCTCATCCCCAGGTCTGTGCCTGCACATCACGAGCATGTCTGACCCTGATTATCCCCACTGGGCCTGATCCATACCCCCATCCACAGACCAACCACCCTGTCCCAGCCTCAGCCCATCCCCAGGGAGATGCCCAGGGCTGGGCTTCCCTGATGTCTTCCAGCTGACCTGCTTCTGCTTGGAATGATATGGGATGGGTTGTCAGGGCTTGCCAGGGAGCCCCCCACTTCTCCCCAGGGAGACCACAGTGCCCAGAGTGCCCTGGCACACTTGCATTGTAGTAAATTTGGGGTGCATGATTCATTTTGAGGGTTTCTAGGGAGGTGATTCTCCTCCTCTACTCTGCTTTGGTGACACCCCACCTGGAGAGCTGTATCCAGCTCCGTGGGGAACCTCCAACGTAAGAAGGATGTTGGAATGAGTCTAGAGGAAGGCCCCAAAGATGACCAGATGTCTGGAGCACTTCACCTATGAGGGAGGGCTCTTCACCTATGAGGGAGGGCTCAGAGAGTTGGGGTCTCAGCCTGGAGAAGAGAAGGCTCTGGGGAGACCTTATAGCAGCCTTCCAGTACCAAAGAAGGCTGTAAGAGAGCTGGGGAGGGACTGTTTACAAGACGTAGTGAGAGGGCAAAGGGAAAAGACTTTAAACTGAAAGAGGATGGATTTGGGCTATGTATTAGGAAGAAATTCTTCCGTGTGAGGGTGGTGAGACATTGGAAGAGGTTTCCCAGAGAAGTTGTGGATGTCCCATCCCTGTTAGTGTTCAAAGCCAGGTTGGATGGGGCTTTGAGAAACCTGGTCTAGTAGAAAGTGTCCCTGCCCATGGTAGCAGTTCAGAGCTAGATAAACTTTAAGGTTACTTCCAATACAAACTGTTCTATGATTCTGCAAAATGTCAGCTGAAGACACAGCCAGGATGTGCATGTAATGGTAACCCCTTGTAGTGGTTTGGTCCAAGATACTCATTACTGTTTCACTTCTGTGAGATAAGAATTAGGAGAAACGCAAAGCAGGCACCAAACTTGAAAGAATATAAAGACGTTTATTAACAGACCTAAAAGAAGAAAAAAAACCCACACCTTCAGAACTCTCCTCCTCCCCCCACCTTCCTCCCTTCTCCCACTGACAATGTAAAAAGACAACCCTTGAGATGTTCAGTCTGTTTACCACTCCCATAATAACCTTGTTCAGCCCATTTAGAAAGAGAAGTCTCTTCTTGCTCGTGCTATGAAAACATTATCACAATGAGACAGCCGCCCACTTCCAAATATTGTTCAGTCCATTTAGGAAGAGGAGTCTCTCTGCTCGCATGTGAGTCCCTTCCCCCGACTTGCAGCTTTTCCCACAACTGCTTTCAAGGGTCCACTCTTGAAGGTTTTTGGGGTACAGTTTTAAGGTTGAGCTGTTCAGAAACAAAAGTTCTCTTCACCCATCTCTGGGAGCATTTCATCTCTAAGAACAGAGGCCCTTCTCCTTCCCTGGGAGCAAAGGGTCTTCCTCATCTTCATCTTTAGGACTATCTCTGGGAGCATCTCTAGGAACTGAGGTTTTCTCCTTTCCCATTTGGAGCAAAAGTCCTCATCGCTTCCATCTCTCCCTGTTCAAACTTCTCATGAAATTACAGCTGCGTCAGCATCTGCCTATCTCAGCACAGGTGCTTTTGCTTACGAGTTGAACACTCCACCCCCCATATCTTCATGTC
>NW_008235744.1:228901-232203 GCF_000691975.1 Corvus brachyrhynchos | reverse complement strand
GCTCAAAGAATTGTCCATATTCAAACTGGCCAGCTGATAGGTTCTGTTAGGTCATAGAGGAAGAAGCTGTAAGTGCTCCTTTGCAGGAACATCACTTCCGAGACTATGCTTGCTAACCCATGACGCCTCTACACTGCCAGAGCTGTTGGGCCAGCAGGGTCTGCAAGTGCCTACAGCATGAAATGTAGTTTTCACTGAGTTGGATATGGGACTGCCCCTCTGCTCAGAGAGAGACTAACTATCCTCTCTTTCCATCCTGAAGACAGACAACACAGATGAGGCCTTTCAGGAGCCTGCCTCCCTTTCCCAGGCTCTCACAGTGCCATACTCTGCCTGCTCTCTTCTGCCTTCAAACCATGAATGGGAGAGGCAGAACAGATCCTGAACCCAGGCAGGAAGGGCAGGCAGCCACCAGACTCCTTCCTTCCCCCAGCAGCACCTGAGCCACCCGAGCCAGGTCAGGGACCAAGCACACGCCAGTGCTATGCAGCTGAGGCAGCAGAGCAGTGTAAACCCCAACGAATGTGTTGTGCCTGTGCAATCACGCATTAGAAGAACATCTGCAGCAAGACAGAGTATCAGAATACTGGTGCTGACTGCCTACTTTTAGTCTCTTTTTAAGTAAGACACCATGCTTGTACTATGCAGCGTATTTAGACAGGAAAAAGTGATTGGCAGACACAAGAGTTTACTACCTTGTAGAAAAACCATGAGTTGGACGAAATACAACCCATCTCTTTTCTGTAGTGTTTTCTCTGCTGATTTTTCACCAGAAGTCCAGGATTACTTTAACAGACATGTGAGATATTGCCCATTACCCACCATCTGGAAAGGACCAAAGCATTCAACAACTGGCACAAAAGTGTATTCAGACACGATACACACAAATGTACATTTATTTATGTCTTTCATAGAAGACAGTTATTATTTAAACAGCAGATAAGTCACTAAAAAATTTATTTTCTTTTTTGTTTTTGTTGTCTCAAAGGGGAAGTCAATGGTACACGTGCCCTTTAAACTGTGCAGCTGAACTTTATCCAGTTCTTAAGATGACTGTGCTTCAGTGAAGCAGCAGAGTGCCAGATAAACCTCCAGAGCAAGTGAGCTGCCATCACTGGCCCAGATAGTCACTGCAGTCACTTCATATTGGATAAAGGAATGGGTTGAGGCATATAGCTGAAATTATTGTAATTGGGATTTTTCCTGGCATACCCTCTTTAATAATTCAAAAACAAAAATTTGAAAATTATCCTATATCTGTGTTAACAATAGTATCCATCCAATTAAGACATTTTCTAGATTTCATAAGTAGCTGCTGCTGCCTCAGTTTTGATACGAAGCAACTTCACCAAAACTGGATCAGCTATAAACAGCAAGGTCATGTCTTGCCAGTGTGAAGAGAACAGTGGGCTCCTCATAAACCTGGATTTACCCTGGGAGAAGACAAGGTAATAAGACAAATATGGCTTAGTTCAGTGGGACTGTGCACAGAGGGGTGAGCAAAGAATCTATGGCAATTTGAATAGTGCCAGGAAAAAAGATCAGCAGATCTATGATGTCTGGAAGATCTACAATGCCCTGAAGAAGCCATCGCCCAAATTGTTAGTAAGTAAAAGGTCAGAATGAAAAAAATCACTGGAAGAAAAAAAAAAAGTCTTGGTTCCATACTTGCATCTGGATTGACTTTTAGATGTATCTTTTTAGCAGACAAAGGGGAACAAGAACAAATCAGGCTCTATATCATATAGATTCTCAACACAAAACATTATACAAAATATATGGATAATATGAAAATGAAAGCAAGTCCATCTTGCTCTTGATAATTTTCTAGTCATTCACAAATGTCAGTGAAGTGTCATCTGGGACCCAGGTAAATTATGCCCTTGGGATTTTGTTCATATTTGTTCTTGTTTTGCATTTGTCTGCATGACTATATAGTCATGCAGTTTCATAAACTTTCTAAAATCTGTCTTCAAGCAATTTACATTTGTTGCCTGGGGTGTACTATTTGGAAGACCACTAGAATAATTTTTTTCCTTCCTAATCTAAATTTATTAATGATAAATGAGTGTTCAGTCTGATCTTTGAATCGTGCTTTTCAACCAGAAATTGGTCTTTTTTGGAAACACTGAGATAAGACTATAAATTAGTCTAGTTAAAGAGGAAATCTGCACTGGAAAGCTATGAGTCTATTGCTAAAAGCAGACAGACAGGCTTTCCAAATATACCAAGAGAATTGCACAACTGTTTTGCACATAGAAGCTGTGGGATTTGAGTACATTTTTATGCTCTGAAAACTCTGAAAATGTTCTGCATCCCTCTAAGGATGTACCTTCTCTTCACCACCTCCTGGAGGAGTCTCATATACATAGAGAGGTGGAGAAGCAAGGAAAAATCCACAGAAGTTTTCACAAGGGAAAATGCTTTGGGAAAGAGGCACAATTACCTGTCACCATCTCCTGGTTCTGTTACTGAATTCTGAAAGAACTTCCATACTCTTTGCTCTTTCTATGTCATGTAAATAGGGCACAAGCCTCTTGTATCTGACTTTGGCGAAAGCCACAGAGGGAGGTCAAGTCATCTGAGCTCTGAGGTTTGGCCCTAACTCATTAACTTGAAGGAAGTCATCTGGCTGTCTGTTGGGCTGCTCTGTGCTTAAAACTGGTCCTGAGTCCAACTCTTAATGGATCAGGATGTTTAATGCTGATCATTCTCTTTGTCTCCAGGTTCTCAGTGTATTAATTGCATATGACCACAGGACCACACAATAACAAAGTTTCTAATCATGCCAAAAGCACAGAAGGAGGCTGACATATCTGTGCAAGATGATCCACAGAGAGGTTGTGGCCAAACTGGGACCCCTTACTGCCAAGCTGGTTTGTGAGCTACTAGTGCCATCTCACTTGGCCATCCTACTGGGAATTTCCAAAGAGCTGACTTGCAAATGGATCTTTCTACAGGGCATTCACCTATACCACACATCAACTCAGAGGCTGACCTGGCTCAAAGGACCTTTACTATGACACAGCCCCAAATACCCTATGACAATTGCCTTAAAATAAAAAACTGGGTCATTCCTGCAGTCATATTCATGTGAGCAATTGTTATGCACTGAGGTGTCATTACACGAATGGACTATTTTCATGAGCAAGTGTTTGAAACTCTCTCCCCAGGAGAGAAGGTGCATCCCTTCAACTTCTCTCTTCTTCTCACAGGGCCTCTGTTTGGTGTAACATATATATACTTGAACTATAAAGCCCGCCTTTCATGTGGTCTGTTCAGTTTTCCAATTGACTTCAAAG
>NW_008235744.1:224293-228877 GCF_000691975.1 Corvus brachyrhynchos | reverse complement strand
CATAACTTTGCCCACTAGGCTCATTACAAAAAGCAAGTTGAACCTATGGCTTTCTGAATTCACCTGAGAAGCCAAGATTGGAGCACAATAAAGAAGGGCAGTGTGGTTCTCTTGATATGCCCAGGTACAGCTCCATTAACATCCTCAGGAGGTATTGTATCTATAGATAGAAGGAGCAATTTTCAGATGCGATACCGAAAACTCAGGTGTCTGTATCTCTGCCAACTTTAAATACTACATTAAACATAGCTTTATGTGTCATGTGTTTAAATTTAGACACCCTAGTTTTAAAGATGAACTTATAAAGATGGCAATACATATCTAAGAGAAGACAAAAATGCTCCCTTAGAGTACTTTTGACTTCTTAGAAATACTTTTTAAATCATTATAAAAGGCCATGGAAATATTCTTCCTACTTGCATATGAATAAGACTATCTGGTAAAAATAACATTACCAGAATTTAAGGGGGTGATCTTTATTTTCTACTAATGCCAATTTAGTAAAGTGTCTTCTTGATTTACATAATATCATGAATAGCACTTCCTGAACTGTTCACGACTGAGAACAGGATAACCAGGAAATGGCTCCAATTACAGCCATCACAAAATAAAGCAGTGCGCAGGCAAGAGTTTAAGATTCCTCACAGTTTTGCATGTTATGTCACTCTCACCTAGACAAAAAACCTGGAAACTGCTACCAAATCTGTACAGTGGCACTTTACACTTTTTCTACATGGTTGAAAGTACCTCATAATGTACTCAGCTAAATCACAGATAATTAGGCTCTGTTGTTTAATTCAGCACAACATAATGCTGTTATATCACTTCAGCATAACTGGTCAACTGGCTCTGTGTCAGAGCAGAGACACTGCTTAAAAAATGCAAATGAGAAAGCAGTCCCATCATGTGGAGCCAATTCAGAGTATTTTGGTTATTATAAGCAGAGTAGATGGAAAGGTTAAGGAGTGTGAGATTTTTATCAGGGAACAAGATCAAATCAAGCAAATCAGATACAGGTCTATCCCTCCCTCTGTGGGTGTGTGTCTGGAGAGGAGGGTTGAAAACTCCATTTTTGTTATTTCTGTCTCGTAAAAGGAAAGCATGAGGCAAGTACTGATCTCATCTGTATTCTCAAATCTTACTGACTCGCTCAAACTCTTCTGCAAAGTTTGCCAACAAAAAGCTGAAAAAACTTTAAGAGAAATCTTTAAGAAAATCAATGCCAAATAATTGCCCAAGCCATAAGAAAGAATAAACTTGCCAGTACATTATGTTCTACCAACATTGTGGTGAGTTGTAAACCTAAAATCCAGGGGAATGAAACAGCTCTTATTGTGCATAGTAGGCTTTATATAACAGCAGGCAGCACAAATCATTTTTCCACTGCAGTTCAATAGCTAGTCATTCCTTCTTTCTATATTCAATTCTGTACCAGAACCATGACTTAAATGCTATGCTGCTGTCAGTTAGTTGGCTGTCCTTTCCTGGTCTGCCAAAGGAGATGCTTACAAATGAAGCTATTGTCCCAGTAATCAGGCATCTCCTGGTGGGACAGTATATGATAATTTTTTAAGGACGTTGCTGCAGCATAAAACATGCTCTATTTTACATCAGACATTGTCACACAATTCTTTTTCTTCACTATTAAGATTTGAGTATTGTTGGACAACTCAAAGGTGTCAGAATTATAGGAGACCCAAGGTGTACCTTGCGATGTAACACTGTAGGCTTATGGATAGTATCAACTATAAATTGCAAGGACACATATAATCTAGTTCCTGAAGCAAGTCTAAGAGGCATACTGAGTATTGACAGAATTTATTAATTTGACAGTACTTGCCCTGAAAACATGGATTCCTTTTAATTCTGTTCCAAAGAAGTTTTTTTAATGCCTTACTCAAAGCTAAACGTCTTCCCATATTTAAGAACAAGCAAAAAGCTATTTCTTGACATGTGTGTATGGTTTAACTGGTATTTCAGGTACAAGTCTAACACATGAGGTAATTGCAAATTTTTCAAATAAAAATGTTGAAAACCACAAGTGATAAAAGTCATTTGAAAGTCAATATTTCTTTCAAAGAATACTGGTTCCAAACTTGAAAACAAGGCCCAGATACCCACTTTCTGTTTCCGTGGCAGCCACAGAATCTAGGTCTGGGTTCCACCAGTAACAACCCCTCCTCATAGTCCTAAAAGCAATTTTACCATAAGCCACTTTAGGAAAGAATGTTACTGACTGATTAAAAAAAACCTCCATTGTCAAGATCTTTCAAACTGAGAAATAAGGGCTGATCAACCTATTCAAGTAAAATGGATCGTGATACAGAAACACAGAGGGTAGTCAGTGCCTTATATTCAGCCAGTGCTGGACAAAGCACATTATACCATGGATTATGCTGCACGAGTGCCATGGTATTGGCTCCTGCAAGTCAGTGGATACAACAATTTTTCTCCCTTTGGGCTAGAGATAAGGCATTCCACTAGTTCTATAGTACTAGGGGAATATTTTCCAAATTTCATTTTCCTGTAGAATGGTTTTCTGAATCACGAGGTACAACTTCTGAAACTTTCAAACCACACCTTCAAGCCCAAAGCATTTTCTTCTTAGGCCAGCCATTATTGCAGGTATACAGTAATGATGTGATTCTTGTCTCATTGGTTTATAAAGCTGTATTAAAACATTTTTGCTAGTTCTTTTGTTCTTTTAAAATGTTCTTTTTTTTCTTCAGCATCTAACTTTATCCCTTGCAGATAGACTGGTCACTTCAGGTGTTATGATGTGAGATTTATCAGGAAGAGGGGTAATTCCTAAAACTGAATGCTGGTGGTCCAAACTGCTGCTGAAGGGCACAGAGGGAAAGAAAAAGTTTTTGTTGTATGGGACAAGAGTTATCAGTACTCAACAGATAGCCAGCTCAAGCTTCCTGAAAGACTTAGTACAAGACTCTATGCAGGGAATAACCTAAAACTTACACTCATTAATATCCTTAAGTTCCCCAGGGCATATATACAACAATAATCTTATATGGAGAAGCAGAAAGCTGAGACCTTGAAAATTGTAACTTGAAACAGAAGCATTAGGAATACCACCATGTTCTGTGACTCGAACCATGATGAGACATCTGGAAATTTTTAGAACTCCTAGTTCAATTCCTATTCAGCTTTCAGGTTGACTTTATGGCTCAGTAATTTCTGACTAATGTTCTCTTGTAGTCCTCTCGCCAACTGTATGGAAAGACAGTGATTCCATTCTTGACTATTTTCCTATTGCTTTATGATGCTGAAAAATATACTGATAATAATCTCTGTCTTTTCTATTGCCACACTGTCTGCCTGACAAAAAATTCTTAACAATGTGTTCAGTTAAGATTTTAGAAGCAAAGATTTTCTCTGCATCAACAAGCAGAAAAATTATTTTGTGATTTTCGTCTACATATTTGCCACTCTGTTTAAATCAGTAGATACATCTTTGAATTCTCATGAGACTATCAAAGAGCTTAATAATGCAGTTACATGTGGGTTATGAAAGCCAAAATATTCTTTCAATAGGTGTTGAAATAAGTTTCATCAGTTCTTCCAGTTACTTCCCACAATTCTTAACCATGTTCTCTACAAATAACATATCCACAGACACACCACAAGTTTATAGAGATCCTGACTTATTGATGTGAATGGTCCAAGACAACAGTGTTGAAAGACATATGTCCATTTGGTTAAGCATGAAGTAAGACAAGAAGGCAAGTAATTTTTGAATAGACAACCTGTCTTTAGTAATGAGTCTTCAGCATCAAATAGGAGCGTATGAACACTCTTACTGACATTTTAGTTCAACATCTCAAATATGACAGACCAAAGACATAATTTATTAACAGTTGGCAGTCTGGCACTGACTGGGGTCCAACTTTTACTGCAGTGTGCTCTGATTTTTTTCTCTGTTCTTTCCGATTATTTTGACTTTCAGAAGAGCTTTGTCATTTGCTAGTACACTACTCTAATTCCAGACTTAGTCCTGATTGCATATTAAACACACTACATACACAACTAAAAATATTTTTAAACATTACTGTACCAGGAAAACAATAGGTAGAAATAAGCAATCTTAGGCAAGGCTTAATTCTTATGTCTTAGTTTTTATCTTACAAGGAATAGTGTTTCGGTCAGACTTGTCATTGTGCCCATCTAGATCCAGTTTTGTACTTAAATTATTTTTGGGTAATGTTTCTCCATAAATGCTTCAAGATGTTCCATCTCGAGATTGTGGCAACCTACAGGTCTTTCAGAAATAACTGATAGTGGAATGCTACAATTTCTTTTTTTACCTCCTGAGATTAAAGTTTAAGCAATATCTCAAACAGAACAGTAGGATTGTAAAGTCAAATGAGGATATAAATGACAATCCTGAATTAGATAAGGACTGAGACTATTTATGAACTCACTATCCTACCCAAGCAGAAAAGATCAGGTAAGCAATCTCTCATGGGTCTTCAGATCCTGGATAGGCTGCATCATGATATCTCAGTATCTCTCCATACATGCAGAACAACCTAAACAACTTCACAATTTTAGAAGCTTCTCTTCAGACTA
>NW_008235744.1:197236-224272 GCF_000691975.1 Corvus brachyrhynchos | reverse complement strand
AGGACGGGGGGAAAAATGGTAACATTTCTTTCCTTCAGAAGCCACACTTTTTTTTACATTAGAGGGTATCGAAAATTTGGCTCCTAAATCCTGAATTTACCTTGCCACAAATTTGCTGGCCAAAGAGTTCTCAGATATCCTGACAATGCCATGGGTTCTTATAGCTGAGCAGTAAAGAATAATAACGGCAAGTGCAGATGAAATATACATGAGTGATAAATTCTGGATTTGCCACTCTGGCAGCATATTGCTTTTATGACTGAGATCCAGGTTACTTTAAGCCAGGCCATTTCAATTCAGTTTGGAGAAGAAAGACTATGAAAAAGACTGTTAACCTATTCTTCTATACTGATACAATTTTTCTATACTGATAGATGAAACAGCTTTGAATCAACAAGTTTAGGACACCTTGATTTTATTTCTTTTCATTTTACAGAGAGGGAGTAAAGAACATCACCACTGATTTGCAGTGAGGTGGATCAATACAAAACAGTAGGCCAGGTCCATTTAATGCTTGAGGTTCAAATATCTATGTTTGAAATGTCAAAGAGCACCATAAGAGTGAATGATACAGTGAACATATCAATTAAAATGCTTTGTTTTTATCAAATGGTGGCAAGACATCAGTGCTCTTCTCATTCTTTCACTATTAACACTTGATTTTTATCCTTTTTTACTGAGTGTACCTTGCAATTGTTTTTTAATGAGAGATCTTAATAAACATTCATGAAAACATCTCTCCATAGTACACAGAAAGCAGGCTTAGTACACTATGAAGGTCCCCTCACAATTCTGTTAACCAAGAAATTTTTTTGGCTGGGGCAATATAATGCTTGAGTAAAATTACCTCAAACATTTGTGTATTGGTCCAACCTGTGAACACTAAGACTAAGCTATCTACTGATGTACAAAGAACCTAGGGGACACCTGGACTAGTAAGTCTTGTGCCCATTGGTCTTGATCATCAACTCTTTCTTTCAATTGAAAAGGTCATCAAAAATCTTCCTTAGTGACCTATTTTGTAGTGTAAAATATTGTTCCCTTCAAGGAAATGATTGCTTTCTTCCTCTAATTAATTTCCTAACTTCAGAAGCTTTAATTATTATCTGCTTTAATACAATATATTTTCCCCATCTTTCAGCAAAAATATGGTGTTCGCAAATACACTTGAATAGCAATTCATTGAATGTTACATCACTATGAATATACCAGCTTTAGAAAGCCATTACAGAGGGACTTCCCAGTGTGGTGACACAGCACAGTGTGAGTGATAGAAGTAAAAAAGCTTCTGTTTTAGTGCTGAACAAAAATCAGATATCAGCTCAATGAAGCCACACTCTGCCTAACTCAGGAAATATCAAGAATGTCCAAGTCCCTGTGCTCAGCCATCCATTCAGTTTTCCATATGTACACAGTGTACTTAAACCAACAATGGTTGTACACCCTCAGGAAATAAGCCCTCCAAAAATCTGAATATATCACAAGACTGCAGTCAGAACTGTCGTCTATGAGCTAAAAAGCAGATTTCTGTTGCTAATGGAATACAAGCTATGCATTAGAAATCTGCACTGCAGATAAAGGATCTGTAGTAAAAATGAAAGAAGAAATGTTGTCTTCATTAGTTCTATATATCATTTATTTTAAAATGCAAACATACTCTATGCTTTCACCTGATAGAAGCTTTAAAACGAAGATTTAAATCTGATAAATACACAGTTGTAAATATACATACTAGTAAATACGGTTTTCAGTTAAGTTTTTTTACAATCATTGTCTTTTTAATGACATAGCATATGTAAAAATGTTGGATTTTAAATTTATTCTCAAGTTTCACACTAATATTGCAAAGGAACCCTGAATACAGTGGAAACATCTACTTCTTACTCAGAGGAATTCAATGATACATATATGAGTGTATAAAGAAATATATATGTATGTGTATATCCACACACACAAACATTTTGGAAATTCCTCTCATATGCAAAGATTTTTGAAGTATTTCTCTACGATACATGGTCTCTTGACAAGTCAGTGTGTACTTCCACACTTTCACAGTACAAATACACTGCCTTAAAGTACAGAGGTTGTACAAATAGCAGAGAGGTGGAAAAGATCTCAGCCATCCAGTGCATCTTCCAGATGATACAAGGTTATTGCCTCCATCATGTTTTTTCTTGTTTGTCTAAGTCTAGCTAAGTATCCTTCCACCACATGCTACAGATTATTACACTTCCTAGTGGACATCACTCAACTTTTAACTTTACAGCCGAAAGTTTCCTATTCTTTAAGTCATCCTCATCTCTCACTTTATTCTTTTGTGCTAGTCAATCTCCAGTAACAGAGATGATGTATCCTTCTTTCTTTTCTTTCTATTTTTTTTCCTCATCCCTGCACCGGTTTCCCTTTCTCTATGGCATCATTTATGGCTTTCTTCTATTCCCTTTCAAGTCTTTCACAGTCTGTGCCCTGGCCACCCTGTCGTTTTTCATTCAATGAAAGTGGATACACTTCCTGCCAATCAACACTTGATGTGGTCTTCAGCACCAAATTAATAATTTTTCGAAGATTTTCATGCTTTCTCTCTTCATGGATTGTCCATCTTTTTAGCTCACTTGGAATGTGCTCCACACAAACAGAAAATTCTCATCATTTCCCTCCTTTAAGCACTCTTTTATTGCCATACATAAAAAGTAGCAGAGAGAAGGGCTGTGCTGACTGATACAATTGCCTAGTGTGCCACTACTGTCTTTGATTATCTTCAGTCCCCATGTTCCTCTCCCTCACACCACTTTTTGACAATCTATGGCCCCTGTTGCCTCTTAGCCATTAAAGATTTTGGATCAAGGTCAAAATTTTTGTTGTTTTCCTCTCTAGTTTCCTGGGCAGCAATCAAGGCTGCTAGACACCATGTCAATATAAAATAGAAATACTAATTATTAATATTCATTGACCTCTTCTGTTTGGAAATTTACGAGTACAAGTCATGCTTACCATGCACTATATACAAGCCAAAATGTCTTATCCCAATTATACCAATAGGATAATTCTAGTCAAATTATAATCTTCATACCTAATCTAGTGAGGTAGAACCTTGTTAGTTTTCTTTTACTTTTGTTGCCCTTATTTCCATTTCTCTAGACCCTTTGAGGTGATTCGCAAAATCCTTGTGGTTCTGTATTAACAACATTCAGTCTTCTAACCTGAACATCCCCTAGTTTATCTAGAGAAAACCCAGGAGAAAAAATATTAGAAATTATCAGTAGTTTGTAGCAACAAGAAATACTTTTTCCTCCCAGCCTGAAAGGAAATCTAATGAGAGGCATTAATAGCAGTAACACTGCTTCCCTCAGAGAATCTGGAAGTGACCAGTGTCAGATGTAAATGAATATTTTTTTATTAGGTCAGGGAAAATTTCATGAAAGGAACTGTAGCTGGGCTACAGTAGGTTGCAATGTAGGTATTGCCTGGACTTCCCACAACTACTACGATTCATATTCCATCACATCAGTTGGCACGACTCAACTTTGAAGCTGATGGATTAAATAATTATCTTTCATTCAGGTTAAATATAAATGAACTAAGATATCTGAACAAGAGTGAGTCACTGTCCAAGGTTATTGCACATGCAGGGAATTTCATTTGAGGAGTATGCAGTAACATGGGACTCAGATTTCAGTAAGGTTATATGGTTATTTGAAATAGAAGGAAACTGGAGAGATGTACAACCATTCAAAAAAGTTTGTGTAAAATCAGCAAGAGATGTTACCTATGTAATGGCCTTGATTGAAAAGGCTTTAGAAAAAGCCCTGGGAGAGAGTGTTTTGGGGCACTTTGGGAAGAGCAAGTCTTGAATCATAGGGAAATTATCTCCAATTGTTGTTTCTCCCATGTTCAAAAATCCAAAGCTTCACACACAGTAACATGTGGCACAGAGATAACATAAGCAGAATAACTGAGTTGGCATGAAGCTCCATCTAGGCAATGTAACTCCCTTGAGATTAACAGGATCCCATTAAAAAATAACTAACTTCTTTTCTTATTTCCGTTTTTGTTTTTTTATTCTTTTAATGAAAGACACTGCACAACACACTCAGCATTGGCCAGCCCCTAAGGATGTTGTGAGGGACAATACTATGTCATATTACATGCTTTTACAGTGCCTAACACAATGTGGCCCTCAACCCTGAAGGAGGCTTCTAGATACTACCTAAGGACAAATAAATTATAGAAAATACATGTAAATTAACAGGCATTTAACGGTAGTCGAGACACATTGTTATGCTTTTTCCATCTTAAAAACCTTCACTAAAAAAGTATTTTGAACCATTTTCAGGTTTTTTTCTTCCTTTCCTTATAAACAATATCAAAGGGACATACCAGAAGATGCTGCTTAAGCTATCATGTCATATTTCCTATGACGCCAAGGGAATGCTTTCTTTTCCGGCCCTTCCACAGCTGCAGGCAGGGTGGCTTGCAGGGTTTAGCAGGAAGGGCAAAAAGCTCTTTGAATATTGCTGTCCTTTTTTAAATTTTACACTGCATATTGCCTCATGCTCACTTGTCTAAGGATGCAATATGCAGAGCCACTATATCATAGTTTCAATATGACACATTGTGAACCTTCTGGCTTCCAGTCCAGGAGCCAAATGGCATTGTGTATTCCCTCCATTTGGCCTCATTTTCATCTTCCTCCTTTGCACCCAGGCTGACAAGAGGAGCATATGAAGCTTTTTCTCGCTGCTGCATCTTGACCTTGACCTTACAGCTTTAGAAAAGGGTACTTGCATGTGCCGGGCTGCCATTGTCCACAGCCGAGTCCCACTTTCTTTTGACATTAAGCAAGTAAAAGGCCACGTGACAGAGTCCCTTTGCAGCCCCAACATCTCTGTCCTGCTTTCTCCTTTGCAAATGTTTTTGTACTGACTTTTTTTTTCCTCAGGTCAGGCTTACAGCATATTTTGCTTTTTTTTTCTCTCTGTTGTTCCTATCCCCCTCTCCTTTTCCTACACACATACACGCGCGCGCGCACGCACGCAGACACACATGCACAGACGCGCACACACACACAGAGGAAAATCTATATGTGTCAGACATTCAGCAAGGGAAAGACAAAGGCACTGAGTTAATTACCCATCATTTACTGCTGCTGAGAAGAACAGATGGTAGCAGGCGATATGTAAATGGCAAGGGGCAGTGAATTATTCGATTTTTTTAGATTAATCGTCGATGACAAAGGAAGTGATTACAAGCTGTGACATTTATACAAATGTATAAAGTACATAATGCTAGAAAAAAAAGGGCTTAATATTATTATGAGGATGTCAGGCATGTGAACACCATTGTCATAATACAAAGCAACACATTTTGTGAGATCCAAGGATCTGCTTTTCTTTGATTTGCAAACTTTAGTAAGTCCTAGCCTCTGGAAATACATATTTCCCAAAATGAATCCATGCTTGACAATCATGAAAAAAAAAAGGTTTGGGTGATTTTGCATATTTCCCACAATGCATAACTCTGCCTAGTCTGAACAGTAGAGCTTATGAGGGATGAAGCTGATGTCGAATCAGCGTGGACTGTAAAATAGAAAAAGGTGCTAATAAAACACATAGACAGGAAATGGAAAATGAAAGGTGATGTTTAAGCTGACAGGCCCTCTGCGAGGACAGGAGGGCAAACAGTGAGGTGGAAGTGAAGACAGAAGAGGGTACTGTTTGTTAACTGCATGTCTGAAAAATAATTGTTTTAGAGACTTTGAAGGTCAGAATGACATAATGTCCGGGCCAGGCCTCGCTGTTTTTACACAAACACCCAACCTGCTCATCCTCAAGGTAGTCTTCTGTATTTTCTGATGTATAAATAATTAATTGGTACATGAGGAAAACAGATGCTTTCTTTTGCAGATCATAGAGACCTCTCCATCATCAAAATGCCTTCAATCACCTAATTATTAAATCTATACGGTGCTAATAATACAGATGGGGGGTGAAGCTAGTGAGCTGCAATTTTTTTTTCCCATTGAAGCATCCCAATCTACTGCATTCCTTGTTTCACATCTTGCAATGAACAACATCAGCAAGGCAAATAGAGGGGAGAGTTTGGTGGCGAGCTTATTTATCCTCCTCAGAAATACTTTCCAATCAAGCAAGGCAAAACATCACCAAAATTACTGTGAAACACTCCACTGTTGTGCATGCTTTGTTGATTATAGAGGGGTGAGGGAGGGACAGAATAACAGTATATTAGTCATCAGTACTGGGTAGTACATTTAAATCTAGCAATCCATTTCATATGAATATTTTTTCAGGACTAAAATGCTGGCTCTACCAATCTGCCCCGAAGAAAGAGAAGAATAAAATGCTGTAGCACACCAGTATTTCCAGTGTGGTATTATTAAAAGCCAGATACTCAAGATAAGCACCAACAGCTAAGCTATTGGCTTCTAAGCTGTTTTTCTTTTTCTTCCTTTTAGATAATGTTACCTCCATGAGATGCAGTTAATGCAATAATGTAGTTTCCACTATGTTCATTAGTGCATATGCACAGTTGGTTAGTACATTTGTCTTTCTCTAAGCAAACATAGCGTGGACCCCAGAATAAAAACACATATGTATGTATTGAAACAATTGAGCTGTATTCATTTCTCCTGACTGGAGACACTAAACTGAAAGTATCCCAAATCAGTTCACATTGTACATATCATGTTGTCTACTTATTTCCTTGGGATGGGGGGATTATGAGTTAAAGTTGTAACCTGGAGGTGGGGAAATGCAGTCATTTCTCTCTTACAAGGCTAGAAAGCAGAACAAGATTCTCCCTTCCTGAAAATTAAAGAGAAGGAAAACATCCTTCTAATTGAGGAACAGTGAATGGGACATGACGTTGTGAAAATATCTAGGTAAGTGTCAACAGCAGTATTTCTTAACTCTCCCTAGATAAGATGAAATGGTTCCAGTAAGAAAACCCTCACTCCCTCCTCCTCCTCCACCTCTTTTTTTTTTTTAAACAAAGGATGGATGATTTATGATGTGGGCATGAGCATATACAGCTTTCTTGTACCTATAGATTCATATTTATGAGATTTTTTAAAAAGCATCATAGGTAGACCATACATTATGGCAGACTTTCCATTATTAAAGTGTTAATGCATTCCAAAGGACAAAAAGCAACATCAAGAGGGAAACATATGTTTTTATTTGGAGAAAATGGCTGAATCTGAATGTGCACCATATCTAGACATCTATTTATACACATTCCTGCAACACAACAAATTCATGAGGGAAGAGAAAATAAAATATCCATGCATTTCTACAGCTTTCCACCCCTTTGGAGATATTTATTTATGAAAACCACAGGTAGTCATTATTTATAGTCCTGATCTTTTTGTTCTTTCATTTTTTTTTTACTAAAACAAAGATGAAATTGGAATTGATTTTTTGAGAGACATTTATACTGAAAGCAGGATCATTTTATATTTTTGCAAGCTGAAGTCTGTATTCATTACTAGGAAAAAAATGTAAGACCAGCAATCTAAAGTATTTTCATTTGTGGCCCATATTTATTTTATAGGAAGCTTGTCACTGCACCATTGCATAAAAATGGAATTTAAACTATGCTTGCCCAATAAAATGAACTTCAATGCACTACATTCATACACATTGAAATTATACACTGGATATATATTTTTCTTATGTATGTATGTAAACACACATTTGTGTAGAGAGGGTTTTTTGCTTGGCTAGCTGTAGAGCTCGTGTTTAGGCAAGCGCACCTAACAATCACAGACTCCCATTAAGAAGATATGCATATATAATATTTATATGCAGATGTGTATGCTTGCCATCATGCTTCTACAAGCCTGTTTGTTAGTGCTGTTTTCATTTTTTCATTCCAGTGCTGTCCACATTAAAATAGCAGTGAATTTCATCTGCTGTGCGTTACAGAACATATACACTGCAGTCCATCTAACCTGTGAAAGCAGGATATGCTGTGAGACCAGCATCTTTTCAGTCACTGGGAAACAGAGAACCGTAATTAAAAAGTGGAATGGGAAGGCCTATTGTGGCAGTGAAGAGGTGAGTCAGGGCACCAAGACCTTGTTTAGTGAGAGAGGTCAGGCACTGGATAGCAGTTAAACACCCCAGAAAGACTCTAGGTTATTTTTCGCTTTATTGTATGGCCTACTACAGCTGAACCAGTAATATGTTCAATCTTAAGTGGGATATAATACAAAACCCTAACTAGCTAGGAAAGCAAATATTTTCCCTTAAGTCACTTTAATGTTTATTAACATAGATTTTCATTTTTTCTTTAACATGCACATCTATCTTTTTGTGTTATGCTTAAAATATACATTGTAAGAGCAAATATGACTAAAAAATATTTGGTAAAGGAGTTGCGGCCATATAATTTTATTTTTGGTAGGCTTTAAATATTGCAGGTCATTTAAAATTATCACACTGCTAATATTGCCCTATTCCTAAAATACCTCACAGCGCTCTGGACTATGCCTTTCCGAAAGCAGATAAGCAAGTCAGCCAGCATCAGTATTGCAAAATACCAAACCAAACCAACAACAAAACAGATAGAGTAACACTTAAACGATGTCCCTTTAGGCATTTCTTTCAATGCACTTCAGCTGACTTCACTTCTGTACAGGTTATAGGATTTACTATAGCAACCTTACCTCCCTCTCCAAAAAAAAGTCTAGCTCCCCCTTCTTTGTGACTTAAATCAAACCAATAGAGCCCTCTATTGGTAAAACCCCAGATAGCTACCGAAGTTTCTTTGCAGTAGGGAGCCCATGCCATCATGTTCCAGCTGAAGTCAATGGCAGATGCTTTTAGACTTAGACAGCATTAGCAAAAGACTCTGAGATAAAAGGTCTGTGTTATTCCCCATGTATGAAATTTCATTTTTCTTCTTATTGCAGCTGCCCTATGTAAGTGGTAATTTTGAAATTTGAGCACAACATCACCACATAAACCTGGAACACACCTAAGAGCACTTTGTTCTCCTTAAAAACATTTCATTTTCTGGAAAGAATGCAGATATATTACACCTGGACCTGATTCAATATTTCCACTTTGATAAGTACAGGATTCTGAGTCAACTCTCAGAAGGTTTTTGGGACATCCTCTTCTGTACAGTCCTACAAATTAATTAAGGCCTTAGGTACATTATAATTAAGGGACCTAAGGCTGAATCACCTCAGCAACCTAAAAATGCATTACTTTTTTTCATTAATAGACAAAAGAGTCTATCAGGAATGGAAGTTATTTCTGCAAAGAAGTGCAAGGAGCTAAAACCAGGCAGTCTTTACAGAGGAGGACTGCTAGGGACTTCAGAGGGGTTTTTCTCAGTTCAGACAGCCAATGTTGAAAACAAACTTTGGTAAGTCCTTATGATTTGGCCCATAATTTTTATCTCACAGTCCAGATATCACAGTTCAGTTCATGACAAAACTACTGCTTGTAGTCACACGGATCCAAGTACTTAAGGAGCTATTGGCTTCATGGACCCCTTCTTGGGGCAGGCTGGAGGGAGGAAGAGATTTTGGAGGAAGATAGACTGTAATATATGACTGGGGTTTTGCTGAGGTAACTGTCCATGTCTTGGCTTCAACGTAGTGGGATTTCATGACCCCCTTACCTCTTTATGTATTTGCATAGAATTATTAAGATTAGTGCTTTTTAAGTATGAAATGGTTGCATTTGCTGCTTAATCATTAAGGCAGGCATTGGCCTATGGAAAGTTGAAAATTATCATTTCTGTTTCGCATATTAAGAACCAAAGCAAAAAAGCTGATTGAGGTTGCCACCAAAGTGGTCTGTGAGTCCACAACATGGCTACACCTGTCCTCCAGTTTTTGGAAATGGGACCTGGTAGGAGAACAGGTTTTCCACCCAGAGCTCGAATGGAAGGAGGTTGGTGCACACCAAGGTCTAACACAGATACGAAGATGAGGCATGACCATATCCAGCACACAAGCTAAAAATCTTGGAGCCTTTTTGGGTCTCAAAACTCAGATGTAGTCTGAGGTCAAGGTCACAAGGGAAGGCTGTAGCGGATGCAGCTCCTGAAAACAGACAACAAAGTCTGGTGCTTCCAATTGTTTGGCAGCCCACATGGCCTCTGGCTCCTTCTGCCAGTCCCACATGGTCTAGCCATGTTCTCACTGAGTCCAGAATCTTTCTGAAAGCCAACATCAGTTTTTTCAGCTGTCCATGAAGTGGATCTGATACATGGAGGTCTGTCCTATACCTGCGCTAGGGCTGCACAGGAAATATTAAACCAGCAGCAAACTCATCCATCTTCATGTCACTTATGCATCTGTGGGAACCTTTACTCTACCCTTAAGGTCAAACCATGTTCTCTCACTTGTTTTCTCCATGTCGGTTGCTTTTTATCTGCTTTCTGTGGGTAAGAAGGGAAAAAATGTAAAAATATTTTATGAACACTTCTAAATGTACAAATTATGTACAAACATCTAATTGTTTAAAAGGTGCAGAGCTTCTTCTATTTTTTTTACTTTTTTTATTTTTTGTGTATGAATTCTATTGAGCAGCAAGAATTAAAATAAGCTGTGGATGCTCGATATACTAAAATGTGCACAAATAATGCTTTCTTTCAAATTAAGTTTGGGTTGTTGCATTTGCAATGTCTTCCAATCACCTTTCTGTGTGACACAAAGATTAACTAGTTCTGGAAAATCATAGGATCCGCCAGAAAAGGTGACGCTGTCAAAACATGAGAAGTTCTTCACTGGACATTTTCTGCCCTTCTTCCTTAATAATTTATGAACATTCTTATATATTCTGTGTAACAGGCATCTCTGTATAACTGTGTGACTCAGCATCAGCAGTAATTATTTAAATCCTCTTTTGGAAAGACAAAGCCCTGCTATCCTTCTGTCTGAGTACTTGAATATCTCTGTAAGAATTACATGAGAAAGTACGAGGGGAAAGGTAGAAGAGGAAAAATGTCCTTGTGAACTGTAAGCCAACCTGCTATAACAAACCGGTCTACTACTTTGCTTATCAGGCCTTGCAAGCACTCTCTCAGTCTAAGCAAGTTTCTTTGCATTTTCATGGGCATGGGATCTCCTCTACTCTGCTTGGCAGCACAAGGGATGTGACCAAAAAGGGAAAGAGAACAGGAGCTGAACCGATGTGTCTCATTGAATTTTTCCTCTCTGTCTTTGATGTTATATATTGATTTTCCTTTCTACATTTGCCAGACAACATAATGGCCTTTAAAATGTCTAAGGTCTTGGAGAAGTGATTTTAGTTTTTTTTTAATTCACAAACACCTATTTTTTAACTAGGCAAAGATGCCTAATTTTTTTATGAAGAAGTAATGACTTTCTAAAAATTATGTCACTCCACAATTAAACAGAAGAAAATGCCACTGTGTTAAAAACAGCTTGCCTCACACCCTGAAGCTCTTGATGCTATAAACAGAGGAGGCTGGCAGCCTCCAGCTCGCCATCTTCCAGTGCACTGACATGCTGTAGTGCTAGCGAGGGATGTGATTGCTGCGTTCACCTGAGGAGAGAGTATTCTGGTGTCTTGTCAGTGTCTGCTGAGAAAACACTTCCAATTGTCTGATTTCCACCCTGTTAGGAAAATTACAGCTGTCCTTGTTAAATCTCCTCCCTTCTTTTTTGCCCAGAGTGGCACAGGTAACAAATTTGAATGGATACATTGTGGATGTGACCACTAAAGAAATGCAATAACAATGACATTAAAGGGAATATAATTTCATATCCAGTCTTACAGGGAAAAAATAACAGGAATAAAAGTAAATTAATGTAAACACTGCATGTAATCTCAGATTTGTAATGCACAGGAAAAATAATTTTAAAAAATAATTACGGGATACAACCTTACAGAGGAAGATACCAAAATTATTCTGAAATTGTTTGACTGTGTATATAACTGATGACCTTATTTTTAACCTCTGGAAAAGAAAGGCAACCGGAAGCACACATTGCAAGGTTGCACTCGTCCCAGGATAAAATGAAGGAAAGGTGTTGCCTCTCCTTGCAAAGTGTTGTGGAACAAATAAAGGTTAAATCAAGTCACCTGGATGTGATGTGTGCTCAGATCTCACCTCTCTCTGAGTAAAGGGATGCTCACACGCTTCAGCAGACATGACCCTTGCACTCAGACATTGCCAGCAGGGTTCTGAGAACTGGACAAGGACGGGGACTGGCTGGCAAGACGCATCACTAACTACCCCCAGATATGTGCAGAAAGGTCCTCACAGGACAGCCTGCCCAATCCTCCTTCCGAGGAAGCCCTGACCCCTGCCATCACTCCATTTGCTCTCAAGAGGTTACAGTGCTGCTCCGTTGCCCTTCTCTTCTGCACACAACCCTCTGGAATGGGCATGCTGGTAACTTTTCTTCTCCCGAACAGGGGTATAACCAGCCTCAGAAGGATTAGATACATTAGTGTCAACAAAATCCAGGAGGAGTCAGAGCTTCAGTGAACAATTTACTGCAGTGACAAAGCACTGGGCAGAGGCAGCAACTGAGCAGCAGATTTCTTATTTGTGGCACCACAGCAGCAGCAGTTCAGCTCAGCCCCTCTGCACCTCCCTACAGTGTTCCCTGTCAGAGTCATGCTGTAGAATATGGCTGCTTCCAAGAGAGGAAAGGGGCAGGCAGGAAACCACAACCGAAGTCCCCACGGATCCCGGGCAGTTTATAATTGCCTGTTGGTAGGTAGGTTCTTCCACGGTGTGCATGTTGCTTAAAGGTCAGTGCACATTGTCCTTAGAATTTCAGGGCACATTTGTGCTCTACTGCATGATTTTTATTTCTCTTAGAAACTGGCACAGGGGAAGTAGAGCTGACTTTAGGCTCTAGATGCAGTGTCTGCACCAGGAATGATGACTATTTTTTCTCTCAGGACAGGTAATTTTCATTTCCAGTCTCCCCAAACTTTGGGGAATCTTCTGGTCAGCCCGGGTGAAAAGATACCAAGCTGGAAATTTTTCCATGCTGCTTTTACTGGTTTAGATTGAAATCAACATTGTTTCAACATGTTCATGAGGTTAATATACTGCACTGAGTCGCCGAGAAGGAAAAAGAAGGGCAGAAGAAGACCAATTCACCTGCCAGCTTAATAGCCTGTTTGGATAAGGATAAAAGCAAGCTGTGGTTTTGACTGCGAGCAGCGATGCCCTCAGAGTCAGAGATGTTATTACATACTTGTGATCAATATATGTTGCAAAGCAATGTCATTTTTTTTCTGCTTTAGTCTCTGAAAGGTGCATGTCTCCAAAACACTAAAATAAGTCACAATATAGATAATTACAGGTTCTAAATTATTTACCTATCATGGCTACAGTATGAATGTCATGAAGCCTAAAATTCAAATTATCAACAAGTAAAACATTCAGAAAAAGGACAAATGAAATGTGATCACAACAGATAGCCTGAATGAGAGCCTACAGCAAATACAAACTGAAGTTACCTTGAAGCTTGGAAAGTGTAGCAGTCTGTATTCCTTATTTAAAAAAAATACTCCATAGGATTTTATGGGTCACAAAATATTTTGACAAGTGGCTGTAAACACTCTCACCTTCTAATTGTCCGTGGAAACTATTCATATTTAACCATTAACACACCCAGAGCTGAGAATAATTGCACTGATCCAAAGAAATTTGACATTTATATCAACATTTTTATTTTGAATAATCTTTTGTCCACTGAAGATGAGACAAAGAAAACCTAGCAGGGACAGCAATGGTTTCTTTGTATCATCACTGATGATCTCATTCTAACCACCTTTTCCTTTATTTCCACAAACCTGTCCTTTTTTCCTGCTTCCAGCTCTTCCTCAGAAAACACCACATATTCCAGCATTCTGCAGTTTTTCCACTTCTTCATGAGGAGCACAAACCATTTATCCCCATTAGCCATTTGTGCAGTTCCCATCAGCAAGGTTCAGACAGACTGAAAGGCTCCAAGTCCCATTGCCAATTCATTAAGTTATCCAGTGCCAACATCTTTCTGTCTCTAACTTTGCTACTCTCTTTGGTACTAGTCCCTAATTTCATGGCCACGTACAGGGCCAGATATGGAAGAAATGTGAAACAGTAAAAAAGGAGATCCACACAATATAAAGAATGTCTAGAAAGGTATAATGTTTCAAACTGCTTAGACTGTTTTTGGTACATAAATTGTGTTCTTTTTCTTAAGACAGCATTGTGATAAATTAAAGCTATTACTATGTGACTAGTTACATCACGTTCTTATAAAATTCAATTGTCACTTGCAAAGTGATATTTATCCTCTTTCGCTTTATGCTGTCAAAGAGACTTAAGTAAAGGCTGCAGTGCTTTAAGTTCCAGCTTTTAGTTTGGGAAAATACCAGCAAAAAGACAAATAGAGTTCAGTAAGACTGCAGATAAAACTGTCTGGAGCACCCAGGTGAGCTGTGCCGCTCCATCTGCACTCTGCTCTCTGTGCCAGGCTGCTTGGCAGGGGAAAGGAACGGACAGGACCCTGCTGTCCAAGCATTGCAGAAGACATGAATCTTGTCAATTTTGGACTGAATTCCCTGCCAGTTATCAAGCAAGCAGCCAGCAAACTGCAGCACAGCACACAGCAATGTGCACACCAGCGCTTCTGTGCCTCACTGCCCTCCCCTGGATGGCGCTTGTTAAGGCATTTCCGTGGGCTCTCCGTCTCCAGGTACTGCAGAGACCATCACCAACAGCACCAATTCACAAGGCTTACTGTATTTACACCAGCTGAAACACAAGCCTATGTTTACATACAATATATATTAGAACAGCTTTAATTTGCGATTCAAAATGAAATCTCTTTCTCTGGACAAGCTTATAGGAACTATAATCTGGTTTCGCAAGGTTCAGGTTCTTTGGATTTCTGTTGCTTTAAAGTGCTGAACTCTAGCATTGTCAATTGTATTCTCAAGGGTTTGAATCACTTCCAAGAGATTTTATCACTGTGTACTTCACATTAGGCAGGACTGCAGTCATATTCAAAGCATACTGTAGTGGTGAACAGGAAATAAACAAACTAAAATACATATTTCTTTGTTTCTAACAAGAATATTTTTGCTGGATTAAATTCATATTTGGCAGCTAGTAAAGACATGTTATTTGCTTTTCTCTTAAAATTCTTCCTTTAAGCATCCTGATTTCCTAAATTGTCTCACTCACTTTTCTCCTCTAATTTTCTTATATTCCTTCTTCAGTTTTGTTCTATTCTTCATCTTATCCACAGCAATGTCTTCCAGTCAAAGTATGAATCAATAACTAGAGCCTTTCAAAATGACACAGAAATGTATTTAAAGGGGGAAAAGATATCTTACTAAAGATAAAATTTCTTGCTGAGATTTTTACTGTCATTTACAGATTATATTCATTTGGTTTCATCAACTTGCAATCAATGAGCCACGGGCATGAAAGTTTACACGTAAGTTTATCTTAATGTGGAGAAAACCAGAGAGCTGAACTGTTACACTTTTACAGCCTCTAAAGAAGCCTGATTAGAACAGTCACAAATAATATGGATTCTCTGGGGTTCTCCATAAGGGGCTGTGAAAAGCTTAGTTTTGCTCACGCATCTGACCGGATTTTGCATCTCTCCTCTCAGATAAATTTAGCCAGGCTCTGATAATCTCCAGAGCTGCTATTGAAATGGTCAGGGACTAGTTTATCCAGGCTTCAGTAATCCTACAGCTAGCTCAGAAAGGTGCTCCCTGGAAGCTCAGCAGCAGCAACAGCTGACAACACCTCACCCTTATGCCTTGTCCTTATCCCTGGCTCCAAACAGGACACTGTGACTTCTTCATTAAAGAAACAGTGTCTTCAAGGTCATTTATGAGAGCAACCTAGGGTACCTGAGTTCCCATGTTTGAGGAGTTTGTCAGCCTCTTGCTTGCAGGCTGAGCTACTGTAGTCACTGGTAGATGGCCGTGAGTGTACAGTTAGCCCATCCCAGGTGTAAAGTGATGCAACTTAATTGAACTTTCAATTTAAAGTTAATTGAAAGAAGTTAATGCTAAATCATATTATCTCACAACTGGAATGGGCCAAGCTCAGCAGATGGGCAACAGCTTAGTAAACCCTCTTAATTTCATTTTGTTCTCAAATATATCTGGCCCGATGAATATCATGACTTCACACAGCAGCTATCTTCTACCAGACCAAGGAAATCCCTGTGATGGTAAAATCTTTAGTGGGGAAAGTTGGACCATTAATGGTTTACATACCTGCAGTTTGTTCCTCCAGGAGTCCAGAATACAGGTACGACCGTATGAAAAAGGGTACCATTCCAACTTCTGAAAACAAAGCCTTCCCATGTATCTCAAAATAGTCACTTAAAACAGTGCCAGAAACTGATAAGGGGAGCAGACCTCAGACACCACTCCCAGCCCTGTTAAAAAAAAAAAAATTAGTTTGAGGCTTTGAGCACTTTTACTTTTTTTTCCTGGGAGAATAAATGATGACTCAATGAAGAAACATGAGCATTTCTGGGAAAGATCCATTTGTTACCTTTTGGTCAGAGTCTGAAGCTATTTTATTATGATGCTGCAAGGCGAGCAATCATTTAATTCCTGGGCTTTTGTCCTGTACTCAGAAGGAACATCAAAGCAAGCCTAATGCCATTTGAAATATCATAATCTAAACTAGAAGATTTAAAATTATGCCCAAGTCAACCTCATATGCCAAGAAGATAGGGAGAAAGTGTGATTTAATCAGCTGCCAGATTTTTAAAACATTTGTTCAACATTTCTTTTCTCCTAATCAAATTTACCAGTAGCAGGGGAATTAAAATAAAAACTGTCTGTACAGATATATATCTCACTTATCCATATTTTCCAGAAAAAGGATACTGATAGGAGAAATTTTGTGAAAACTCAGAAGAATATTAAGAGCATTAAAAAACCCAAACCCAAACAAAACAACCCTACCATCATTATGCAGGTACTGAGGTACCAACGTCACTGTGTGAGCCAAACGGTTTTGTTGGCACATAGCCATATCAGAGCTCCTCCCAGAGGAGAGGGCATCCTGACTTAGGAAGTAGTTCAGGGAAAGTCATCCTTGTTTATGCTGCTTCTGCCTTGCTTTGAGAGAAACTGTGGTGCACCATTAGGACCATCAGCAGGGGAGGAGCTTTGTGCCTTCTTCCTACCAAGAGTAGACAGATGTGTCTCTTTTGTTCAGTCACTTTCCTCAGTCTGTCATTTTCCCAGGGACCATGACCATTTGCAATAGCCTGACATGAAGGTCACACAAGGAAATAGAGCTGTGCATTTGAATTTTGTTTTTAATTGGGTCTCATTAGGAACTGCAGAAGGCTTTTTTTTTTTTTTTTTTTTTTTTTTTTTTTTCTTGTCTGTTAAGTTCTGGTGGATGAAATCATCCCAATTGAAGCTACATACACAAAACTTGAGTTTGATACTCAGGAACAGGCACTGGGGGAGCCTTCAGCTCTATGGTGCTGTTGGAAAAGTCATGTGCAAGCTGGGCAGCACTACTTCTAACTCCTAGCTGCCCTTTCAGTCCTGGGATAAACACAGGAGGGAAGAAACACAAAGACTCCTCACTGCATTCTTAAAATCCGTAGACTCACTGTATGATAATGCAGAGAGGGGGCAAGATTGACAAGCATGTTTTCAGACAGGAAGCAATGCAGACTTCAAAGAGCCTACAATATTTTTTAATTAATAAGGGATCAGTAGGAGCCAATTAAATCATGGCCATTCCCAATAGAGAAGATTGCTTTGCTCTTTTTCCTGTGCTGCTGCATGGTAGAGTCTTAAATTTGCCAGTTCCTCTGAAAAAAAGTGCTCTGCGCCTTTACAAATTACTTTGCTTTTCACCATCATAATTAAATGACAGTTAAGAAGCAGAGGAAACATTTTATTTTTCAAAGTTTAAGCTTTAACTGTCTGGGAAAAGTTTTCATCATCGGGCTTTATAAGGGTGCAGGGAGCTAACACTTCAAAACATATTTTGCTCACTACCCATAAATATATAGTCTAGCTTATTGACACTCAAAAACTTGATGCCTTTCTCATGTCATATTCAGAAGACAGGCAGTTTAGGAAAAAAATAATCTGTGCTGCTCCAGGTTATGTAGTCTGCTCCAGCATATCAATACCCCTGAAACAGTAAGGTATAATATATTCTATCAGTCAAATCAGTCCCCCACTTTTCCCAGGCAGAGGTAAACCTTACCTGAATTCCTAAAAAGGAGAACTTTCCCTCCTGCTTCCTTCAGATCAACAAATTCAGCCAATTCATTTTAATTGCCTTGGAGTGACCAGCTGTGAATCTCAATGCTGAAGTTAGACTGTTCTTCATTTCTGGAGTTACATTTTGGTGCCACTCTAATTCTGTGCCAGAAGGGCTGTTACTGACACTGCTTCCAACCCCATCTTTCAGCCTGGGAGCTTAGGAAGTACACTTCTTTCCTCTACACTTTTATTTTTGCCACTCCTGCATCGTTTCTGCCTTCTTATCATATTCTCCCGTTCTCTGGAGAAAGCAATGCTTTAGCACTCCAGTTCACACTAATACATAATAGAAGAAAAATCACACTGCTCTCCCAGGCTTTTGTTGACATACTTCTGGGTTCACCACTCCTCCTGGTCAGCCAAAAAATTTGTGTGTTGCCAGGCTTGTGTTCTTACTTATAATTCAGGGATCTTTCATTTGTAAACATGGATTTCACGTGAGTCCTGTCTATTTCTCAGCATTTGTAAAGTCATGAACTCCTCTGCATCAGCGAAGTGACTGCTGAGACAAAAAAAATTACAATCGTAATCTGCAATGTGCATTAGAAAGGGGTTTACAAAAAAGAGGAGAGTTTTAGATTCCATGTTCATTTTGCCTTGTTTTGCCTCAGAAACTGCCATCTGACAAAATCAGCAGAGATGGCTGCTGACTTCATTACGTATCTGCTAGTTTCAGAGATACTTGCTGAGAATGTCCCTGGCTTTAATTGCCACCTTGATTTACATAATTTTGCTCCTTTACCACCTTTACATATACTAATTAGCAGGCTTGGCCTACACTTTTTTATTTCCCTGGTTTACCTAAGAAGGTGGACGTGCTACATGGGAACAATTGTTTTTTCTGGTGCCCCATTCCCTTAGGGCACAGGGCATCATCATGTGTGTGGGCATGGTAGAAAGCTGACTCATATGCTGCAGCCTTTCTATTCCTCATTTGTCTTCCCTCAGGAAGCCCTAGTAACTTCACATGATTTCTTATCTTCTATTCTTAGGCTCCTTTCTGTGAGGAAAGCCATAAGTATCAAGAAGCAGGTATCTCCTGAATTACCTAATAACCACAATTGTCCCATTTCTTTGCTGTTTCAGTAACAGAAAGGTGGTAGAGAGGAAAGGGAACTATGCCAGCTTGAGTAATATTCACAGCAAATGTCTTTTAAAAAAAGTACTAAAGTCTGCTGACTGCGGAATTTTTTTTTAAAGCCTGCTGTCAGGTTGGCAGTGGAAAAAGTCCTTCTCACTCTCTCAGATGCACACTCACAGCCCCAAAGGATGAGGTGACTAAGCTGTATGTGCTTTACCACTTTAGGCCTCCGCTTTTGGATCTTAACTTTACCAGAATCATTTATAGATGGAAAATTAATCACTTTATTGCAAAAAAAAAATTAGTATCAATGAGATTTGAAAAGGATGACAGAGTGAAAGTCTAAACCTCCTGAAAGACCCCTGGGCATTCTTGAGGTAGATTTTCTACCTTGTTTTCTTTACATTTCTTAAGTGCTTAGCATTTCACATATGAGATTTCCATGTCTTTTGATTGGGAAACACTAGACAATTTTTTTTTTTTTACTTTTAATTGTCTTTCTTGGTCTGGAACAGACTTGATTATATGAACTCTGCAACGAGCTGGCCTGGCTGCTGAAGTGTGGACCACTTTGATGGTAGTGACAACAACTTGGTGGAGGGTTTTAATAATTGTAATACAAAATAACATAAAGCAACCAGTGCAATTTCCCACCGTTAGTTTTGTACTCTGCTTTTTGAATCTACTTCTTAGGAAAATAAAAAAGCTCTTTGTGATAGGGATTATCTCCATTATATGGCTTAGTAGTGAAGTAGTTAACCATGTTGATTTCTACAGTGCTATATTTAAGTTTCAGAGTTAACAGCCCTCTGAAACAAATAGAGCTGATTATTCTTTTTAGAACAAATTTTTCTTGTTCTGCAGACTGAGGTATTGTCTACATTAAGAACATTTGCACCATTATAACTACTCTAATTTTAGTCACATCAATCCCACTCCTTGATGTAGACGAATTATATGTAACCACATCAGATCAAGCATTATTTTATGGCTGTGCAGTCTGCTCATATTAGGCATTTTCAACAAAGAACAATTGAGTTCCATTAGTGCAAGGTTCCCCAGATGGGGAAAGATGATATTAATCACTTTGCACTATCTTTACACACACACACACAAAAAAAAAAAAAAAGGAAGAAGAAGAAAAAAAATTAAAATATTTTCTAAAGAAAGGGAAGTAATAATTTTAAGAAAACCAAAACCCCATAAAACTCTGTACCTGTCTGGGGCAGCCCCAGCCCAAGACTCTGAGGAGAGTAAGTTCCTTCTGCAAAGGGCTCTATGTTTAATAGATGTGGGTGCATGGTCAGAGGCTGAGGAGACCAACTTTCAGAGCAGACTACTGATACATCTAAAAATGCAAACCACTGCCTTCCACATCACCAGCCTCATGCTAAAGAGGCTTATGTTCCCCTGAGAAGGAACAGATATTTTCTGTTTGCATACTACCTAACACAGGAGGGTCAGCTACCGCAATATAAATATTTAATCCTAATAACTAGGGAGGCAGTATCAAGGGGATATGTTAACATGATGCCTCTCCAAAGCTTGTAGTGAATAAGCAACCACTCCTTTTTAAGAGGTAGCAGAATAGGAGTCGGACTTTCAAGATACAGAATCAAAAGTTGACCAAAGCCTGAATTTCCATGCCCATTTATGCTGTAGCTGAAGAGCCCATGTTTTTAGCATAAGGCATAACATGCAGCAATTTTGCCAATGTAAAGAGTCAGACAATGAAAGAGGGGCTGGCAGCGACAGAAATGGGGGTTTGCCTCTCTCTCCTTCCCCTTTCCCTCCCTGGAACACAACATATTTTTATCAGGAACAAAAATAAATAAATCCTTGGTTGTCTTGCTGTGCCCAATTAGTATTCCATCCATGAACTGCCCCATCAGGGAAAAATGCCTCCCTCACACACGTGTTCAGGATAGCACTGATGGATCTGAGGGCCTCTCCAAACACAGTGACCATCTGCTAGGCAAAACATAGGGGTCTGACAAGCAGGAGCCATTCAGCCCTGTTGTTGGGCCACATTATTACATATTTGACAAGGGTAATGAGAGGCTGTCATTAACCTTACATGACAGTCTCCACAATGACACACACTAAAGCAAGAACAAAGAGCAGAACTCAGTAAAAAGGCACCTACTTCTCATTTAACCCCGAAATTGTCAGACACCATTATTGCTAATGGAGGCTGGTGGTCCTGGGGTTAATTTCCATCTCTGTGCTCTGCTTGTTCTCTTTTTGAAATGTACTCCTCATATGGTTAAGGAAGCAGTTTTATCAAGGCTATTGGGAAGGCAATGCATTATTTATCATAACACACTGAGATGTAAGAACAGAGAGGGTCTCCTGGAGGAATGAACAAACACATATTTCATGAACCCTTCTGATGGTCTGAAAAAAAAACCATTTCTGAGTTCAGTCTCTGATATTTAAGGTTATCGTTGCCTAAGTGTGACATTTCTCTCATCTGCATTTCCTGCCAGGTTTCTGTCAAGCTTGAAATCACAAGACTGCTTTTCCTGGTGACCTTGTCACAGTCACCTGGCTTTATAATCACAGGGAAATCCCATAGAGAAAGTTAATCGGTCGCCTGACTTTTAGTCGAACAACAGATGTAGGGTGAAACAGCATTTACAATTTCAGGAAATAAAAGGTCATATGAATATAAAATCTCTGTCTCAGGTGCGATGATATGAATTACACCACCTCAGCAAGCCAAGGAATAAATCTATTTCCACGGTGACCTGTGGGCTTCACCTAGGACAGGGCGCTCTGGGAATGAATGCAAGCACTTGTTCGGATGCTTTGCCATATTAAGGATAAATTATAGAAGTGAAAGTGAAGATTATGTCTCACTGCAGGAGACTCAGAGCTGGTACAGCTGGGCGTTAGCTCACAGGAGTCACAAGGTTTGGGAACAGCTCGAGCCAATGAGAAAATAGGACATCAGGTGGCGGGTAGCTGCAGTACGAGGATGCTCAGAGCCATCGGGGGGAGGGGATGCCATCTCTGTGGAGAAGCTCTCTATAAATAGCATACAAAAAGCAAATCACTTTCTTTCCACACAAAGAAGTAAATGCAGCAGCATGAAGCTATCCTTCCAGAGGCACTGGCTGGGAGGCTGAGAAAGAAGCTGTATGAACAAAAGATTAATACTTTTGTAGAAAAAGTGGAAGGTAAAAACTGTCATTAGGAGACAAACTATCCGAGAAGTGAGTCCAAGCAAGACTGTATTTTATTAGAAAAAGTAAAATATGTTGTACAAGCACATTTCAGATTGTTGATTGCTTTTCCAAATTTATTGTGGTGTTCCTTTACCGAGATGGATGCCAATGTCATGTGCTACCTTTTCTGCTCTCTCACTGGAGAATGTCCTCTTCCCAAGCCACCCACAGAGAATTCTGATGTAAAATTAAATAAGCCTTGTTACCATTGAATCAAACTTCTTTTGTTATGTAGCTATCTGGAATTCATTTTCCATTAGCAGCTGCATGATCAAACAGTTGTTTTACAACTATTCTCAAAGAGCTCCTGAAAGGAACGCAGAACACACACGAAACTGCGTTCTGCTTTGAAATTGTAAAAATGCCAGCCAAGCATTTTTCTTCTTTTACCCAGCCTGGTATACAGCTACAGCTACTGGCATTCAAGGAGCAGTGGAAATACTGAGTCCCACTTGTCCCATCTCTTTATCATGGGATAAGTCTAACCAGCTAGTGCTCCTCCCCAAGAGACCTACTTTCTCAGCTAGCACAGGACTCCATTCATTAATTTCCTCAGTAAATGTGCATGTCGAACCACTAAGGATGACTGAAGCATTTGTGCTGCAGTACCATCAATATATGGATTGTGCACTGTTCTTTGTCTTTCCATCTCTCTCCTTCCCTGCCTCCAGCCCTTACCTACCTCCATCCATTCCCTCTCATTATTTTCTTAATCCCTAGCCTAAAAAATTCTTGGCTTTAGCTCAAGACAGAGTAATATGGAAGTCTACCTTCATCATCTGAGTTTTAATAGACTGGTATGATCTCTAATAATAATTGTAAAACAGTATGTTTTAGAATCCGCTGATGGCAGCCTTATCAAGTGTGACTGCTCGTCTCTAGCACATACAACGAGAATGAAGCCAAATTACACCTGAGCAGAATTTGTTAGGCTAAGGCTGGTGGAGACACTCACTTCTTCTTAGTTCAAACTCTGGTCATATGCCTATGAACAATGGGACATGGCAGTGGCTTGAAAGACAGTAATTTCTTGCTAGCTTTTCTGAATATTTTATGTGCTAACCTTATGGTAGGCAAAAATGATTTACAAATGTAGAAATATCATTGCTCCAAAGGAAATCTTCAAATGGAGTATATGCATAATATTCTAGTGGCTTTTATTTCTGTGGAGAATTTGAGGAGTCTGTGTTATCAAGATCCCTCAGGACAACAAAAAAAGATTTGATATGTCTTTCCTTAAAGGGAATTTTAAAAGGGTTCTTTAAGTCTAATTAGCAAATCTACTTGGGAATTCTCAGAAATAGTATTCTGTACTCATAAATGAAAAATACAGTACAATTTTCAAACAAAACAAAACAAGGTTGATTTCCTGTTTCAAGAACAAAATTCAGACTTTACGAAAGACCAGATTTGATGGCTCCATATTAACATACAGTGAGTTCCCTCAACACGTCCAACATTTAACCTTTCATGAAAAGGTCACCACAGTTACCTATAAGAACTATTTCCTTATGAATGCAATTACTTATGGGCTATTCTCCTTGTGAGACTATATAAAACTATTACATTTTCATTTAATATGATAGCTGGCAATTAAATGTTCATACTATTAATTGCCAGCACTGCTCTTCTTTTTTTTTTTTTTTTGAAGCTGAGACTGGTTGCTTTTTCACTCCAATATTTTGTCAGTTACCCTATTTTGTATAACTTTTCAAAAGATACATATACTGGATAATGTTCTTCCTGTGTTATGATATTAAAGAAAGAGAGATCATCATTATATAAATGGTAAAACTGCACTGCTCTGCAGTCACTTAACATTTTCTAAAAGCTACAATCAGCTTTCTACAAAGTCAGGGAAATTATCATAGAATCATTGAACAGTTTGGGTTAGAAGGGATATTAAAGATCTGCTACAGGCAGAGACTCCTCACACTAGACCAGGTTGCTCAATAATGTCCAAAACAAAATGAGGAATACTAATGGAAAACAAATGAGGAATACTAATAGCATGTAACTCTGTTGTATTTTGTATATTGTGTAGTTCACCACATATGAAATAGATGTGAATGAAGATTTACATTATAACCCTTTCTTGCAGTTTTCGAAGAAAGAAAAAAGGCAAAAAGGAGGGAAAAGAAGATACAATTATCAATGTGAACAGAAATATCTGCTATCCCAGAAAACAAGGAATTTGCAATGTTTGGAATATGGAACCATATAAAAGGGTTCATATTTTTATCAGGAGAGAGTTCATTCTACATCCATGGCATATCCTGGTGAGTTGTGCAAGTATGATGTTCTGCCTTTAAATTAGCTGCAAACACTATCACATGAATCAGACTAAACTACATTTAATCAGATGCCTGATGAATTATGAATGGGTCTACCAAGCAATTGGACCATTAAGCATTAGATGAGACATAACTGCCACAGATGCTTCACCTAGGGTAAACTCAAGTATTTGTACTCCAACTTTCTAAAAGCTGACAGACTTAACAACCAAAATTTGTTGATGGCTCAAGAGGCTCCAGGACTGGGAACTTGCTTGCATAAAGTTAAGAGAGGAATTGCAGGGTTGCAATATGTAAAAAGAAAAAAAACAAAGCCATATATGAAGAAATACACATTTTTTATCACCTCTGACAAAAATAATTTGACCACAATCTGAGTACAGAGTTGCAATGAAATAAATGAAGAAGGTAGTGAGCTAGAAGTTGCCTCTCTGAGGAAATGGCAGACAGCTTGGACTTACACTGTATTTCCATATAAAATCATGAAAATTACAATCCATTCTGAGCCAGGAATTCTAAGAAAAGACAATAAAACAGCACTGGGATCCTGCCAGGCACTATTAAAAGATTAGCAAAATAACTGCCACCAAAATCATGATTTTCGCTTTCAAAACGGTAGGCAGCATTGCGGATTTCCGAGGTCAGAGGTAAAATGACTGATTGACAATGAAAAATTCTGACGTTCACTGTGGTGAACAATGACTGCATTGAGAAAAAAATGGTCTCACCATCCTGGTGTCAGGGCACAGTTTCATGAAACGGTAGTGCAAGCAGTCCAGAGTTTAGGCTGTGTTCCTGTTATTCCTGTCCTGATTCATGAAGGACTATTAGCTTTTTATAGCAAGTAGCTATTGGCAGTGTTCCTGATGCACCCAGTTTCTCAGTCTATGTTGCTGGAGGGAACACAGCCATGCACAAGACCTAAGTACACCAAGTGAGGCAAGTCAGCTTGGCAGACCCATTTGCTTATTATGGTCCTCATATATAAGGTTCAGATTTAAATACAAAATAACCAGATGCTGTAGGAGCGCCTGAATTCAAGGATGTGAAGAGGAAAAAGTAGGAAGGAGCCCCAGCAATTAGGTGGGTAGAAGCAATTGACTAGAAAGGAGCTCTGTCTTACAATTCATGAATTCTTTGTGCTAGTGATAGATATTTGCCCTGGAGGACGAACTTACTGGAGGCTTTTTTTATATATCCTATCAGTGCAACTGTCCTGTTTCCCTCAAGCTATACTGAAAGCCCTAGAGGAAACATCACATCCCCCCTTCGCTCTTCCTGTGTCTCATCACATGTCCCCTTGATAGCCCATGGTGATTGGTTTCCTTCCCACACAGAGGTCTAAAACAGTATGCTCCCTTTCCAAACACTTGTGTTTGCAACAGTGCTCCGCATTTTCTCTCAGCATAGTCATGTGTGTTCTGCCTCTTCTCATCCTCAGGACATCCCCCTCCAGCTGTACCTTTTCACCATGCATCAAGGTGGAGGAAGATTTTTGTGCCAGCAGCATCTCAGACAGCAGGAGTTTCTGACAATCCTTGGCTCATTGCTGTGCTGAGGTCAAGGGTAACAAATTGCTTCTCTTGAGGAGCTACGGCTCTAGCCCAGTAGCAGTCCACAAGGACACTGATGCTCCCTGCTCTTTGTGTTGGGAACTCTGTGTGATGCAGGAATACCTGCAGGAGTGCAAGCCTTCATGGAATTCTCCTGCTCTGGGAAGAAAATCAACAACCTGATTGTTAGAGACTGAAATATTACAGTTTATGACAAACATTTTCGTTAAGGACTTTTTTACAAAAGCTGCAGAGAAGGCTACTGGACCCTGACTGAGGCCTTACACCACTCACTGATGAAGATAAGATAAAGTAACAACTCAGGTCTGGGGACATTCACAAAGCACACGCTTAACACCTCCAAGGGGGAGACTACAGCCCCAGGGCTATCAGCTGCCAGGCTCACACAGACCCTCGAACCAAAGGGTTGGGGGAGGAGAGGCTTTGGGTGTCTTAGAAAGGCCTCTGGTCAGAGGTGCAGAGACTGCCCATCCTCCACTGTGCAGAGGAGCCCAGCTGAGGGTGCTCACCAGGGTGGGGGAAGCTTATCCACAGCAGAAGGGGGTGACATGGCCCATCACAGGGGCCCCC
>NW_008235744.1:176540-197136 GCF_000691975.1 Corvus brachyrhynchos | reverse complement strand
GGCCACGGCGGCGATGGGGGACCCTCACCACCAGCAGAGCAGATGGAGGGGAGCAACGAGACATCATTGGGACCCTCGGATGGGTGATATGGTTCCACCTAAGCCCTGTCACCTCTCCCTGTCCCCCCAACCCCCCACGCACACTTCTTTTTCATTGCTTATTTCTTTTTTCTCTCTTCCCTTCTCTTTGCCTCTTTTACTATTAAATAAAATACATCAATTTTTGGCACCAACATCTAACCTCATTTGGTTTTAATCTCACTTTTGGGAATATTTTGAACCTTTTAAGTTCTTTCCAGTTTATGCACAGAGACTTAGCTTTCTTTGCTTTTCTGGGTTTAAACTGGATTGTAACACTGATCTACTGAGTTCTGTGGACATTTCATAGGAAACATGCCTGCTGGAATAAAGGTTTTAGGACATGGTGATCTATTAATAAATCAAAACTGGTGGTCTCTATTACAACTAAAGTATACAGCTGGAAACTATCACAAAGAGAAAAACACTCAAGAATCAAATAAGGCCCAATAAAATGCTCTATGAATATCTATGCTGTACGTACAGGAAACAAATATGTTCAAACCATCATGGCTCAGAAGACACCTGTAACCTCCTCCACCAGGGTACCATGGAACTAGATAGCTTGTGCCCTGAGTTTTTTTTCCTTTCTAAGAACATTAAAATGCTACAAGGAGTCATTTAGTTGACAATAAATGATGGGACTTCCAAAGGTGGGTAAGCATCATTTTCTGCTCATGCTCGTGTTTCTGAAGCAGGTCACTGTCCTCTCCACATGGACAACTCTGCAGTCCTTTAGGGAGTCACAGGTTGTGCTGGGATGAGTTTCTTTTGTCATGAAATTAAGAGAAATACAAAACACACCCTGCCCTTTCTAGTAATAAAGACCAAATTATTGCAGTGGTCAAAGAGGAAGATACCTCTCTCCCACTTGTTTCAGTCACTAACATATCCTTTCATTGTCAGGCAGGTATCTCATTTCTGTCCTGGACACCTACTTGTACTGTACTTTCATAAGTACTGATACTTTATTGATGGTGTTTATGCATCTTCCTACTCTGGACCTTCTCCCAAGAGACTACCAGGGCCCATCTAATTAGTGACACACCATAGCTGAACAAATTTGTGACTTTGTTAGTAAAGTATTATTTATGTCCTGAGGAAGACATGAATGGCTGTGTTGTGTTTCCTGTCCAGTCACAAAGAGCAAAGTAACTCTGTACCATCCCAAATCATCTGCACGAGCTGCTAAATCTAGTCTCTCAAACTTAATGCCAATTTGCGTGCTGAAATAGTGAGTTATCAGCAGTTCTATTGCTTTGAACAAGAGAGCCAGTGTGCTACCCCTACTCTGCCACTGTTTCATAAAAGACTGTCACAATCAAGCAAATGAAGCCTGACCTCTTTCCCAAGAGCCATCTGATACTGCAAAATAAATGCTGGGACTACAAAGGATCTTAAGAGTTTTCAGGAATTTCTTTTGTCTCAGACTTCTCAATTCAGTGCCCTTCCTTCCCTCATCACCTTGACAGAGAAATCATTCAGAGGATGATTGCTCAAACTGTTACAAGGACAGAGGCACCAAAACCAGAATTTGGGTGAGACTGAGTGCTGACACTGAATAATGGCTCTCCTGACAGGCTCTGCTCAGCTTCACCTTCCCTCATGGGAGGCCTGTAGATTTGACTTTGACTATTTCAGATCTGCCTCTGTGCGTGCTCCACAGCCTTCACAGCCTCCAAAGATGTGGAAGGCTCAGTCCCAGAAGAGTCAGAAAGTTGGCCTACTGCTCCCCAGACTACCCTTCCCAGGGACTCAATCAGCACCAGCTTTCAGGGTCCAAATATTTACCCACAGGTGGGTTCTGCATAGCAAAGAGTTACCTCTAGGTTCTTTTAAGAAGTGGTCCAAGAGGGTAACACGTGTCTGTTTAAAGAGCCATGGGGTTCGAAGTCTGACTTGCCACAGGCAAAAGCAGATTTCAACCTTGTCGGTCCAAGGGAGCAGGACCCATTTCTCAGAAGTTTTCCCAAACTTTGCAGCAGTGAAAGGCAGGAAAGCACTTACCAAAGTCATCTTGTTTAAGCTCTGCCTCCATTCAGCAGCAAATGCAAAATGTACTGCACCATGCTCTGGCAAGACAAACCCCCTAAGATCTACACATATATAGGAATTTGCTTCAAACTGGCTTCTTGGATTGCAGGTAGAAACTTTTGCTCATGGGAAAAAACAATGGCAATATTTCTTTTTAGCAAGTAAACAAATTCTTAGCACACACAGGAAAGTCTGGTACCTTCATTCACCTTTTATACTATGTTTGAATGTTCCTTTCTGCCAGTAAAGCACTGTAAAGAGAAGATGGTTGTAATCAGATCATTGGCTAAAACAACTGATCAATAGCAACTGCATATGCTGCAAAGAGCCTTTAATGGCTCTTAATCCCCATTAGGCTGATCTGGAGGAAGTTGAAGGGGAAACTGCATCACATTTCAACCATTTATAGCAGCATCCTGGTACTTGAGCAGCTTTCAGGGAATGGGAGCATTTGTTCTGAGGTGCTCTGGGACAGTCATCAATAGGGTAGGAAACTATTGCATCATTATTATTCAGGAAATACTTTGGGGACTCTCCAGGGAATTGACTCCAAGGATTATAATTTTTTGACAGGAGCCTATGTGGGGTCAACCAGCAAAGAAGTACCATGTGAAAATTTTCTACCATCGGTAATAAAACATATTTTGGGGTGTATTTGACACCAGTTACAAAATCAAAAAGGCTAGTTTTGGTAATGTAAGCCACCATACTGTCTTTAGGAACATCTTCCAAACCAACATTATTTATCTTCCTGATATGTTACCATGCAGCCACATAATGACAGAAGTTTCAATATACTCTTGGTTTGCTCCCTCACTAAACCAAATAAAGAGTCCACACCACACTCTGTAATACACCCATAGATGGCTTGAGAACATTTTCTTGTGTCTCCCATGTCATTCCTCTGTGCTGAAACAATTCTACATATATGCCTTTTCAGCCTACACATTTTGTTTCGCAAAGAAAAAAGACCAACTCTAAGAATAAGGACCTAAAACATGTACCACCTTTTCCATAGCTACTAGACATTATCACAGGATTCAACAGGAATTTGTAAAGAATTCAGTGTTTAGTTTACCTGGTGATGTATCTTTCTCTTACTGACTCTGATAAACATAAGGCCTTTGAAAATCAAATTAAGTTGCAAGCTGCTTAACCTGAGTAGCGTCCTGTGGACAACAGCCCTTGGGAATGATCAGTTTGGATTCCAGTTGCATTCATGGTAAGCGGGGAGAGCTAGTTAAGCTTGTCAGGGCTGTGGCTGAGATATAAAGTTAAAGAAACTGTGCTCCACAGGTCAGGGATCTGTGCATCTCTTTCCCCTGTGCATACTTGGTATGTATTGAAAGAAATTCAGTGAAGCCTATTTCACTGATGAGATCTAGAGCTGTACTAACTGCAGTTTCTCTTTACCAAGAGAATTTTTAGCAGTAAGTGGACTCTTGGAACGTCTGTGAGTCTGGGATAAATCTAGTGTTAAATGATGTCTTTTATAAAATGGCACCAATGGCTGCAGGTATGCTGAGTATTGCTTTAAAATGCCAGCATTGAAATAGCAGCCAACTCTCGTGTTCTCAGAGGTCCTAATTTTTGCTCTTCTTCAGTGTGTCTAGAAGTGTGCAGGAAACCAAGAGGCAGCTCTGCCTCAGTGCAACTCTGCTGTCACTACTGCAGGAAAACACAGCTCAGTGAGCTTACCTAACTATCATCTAACCTCAAGAGGCCCCAGCACTTTCTTGTGAATTGATTTTTGCAGCTGGAAGGATATTTCCCCTTCGCAACTCCAACCACCTCAGAGATATCATCAGACAAGTATCAGCTTTGAGAAGAACATATGTACTTCTTGCTTCTTTAACAATTCATAGAAGAGGGCCTAAAACCAGAGAGGATAGGCAGTTCTGTTCTTAATTTTAGGCGCAGAGATGTTAAGTCAGTCTGTAGTATCAAGGGATTAGTATGGTCTCTGAGTGAAATTTGGCTATCATGTCATGTTTTCCAGAGCAATTACACAAATGTGGTGCTTTAAAAAAAAAGGGACCCCAGAGAACAATCCACTGCTCTAGAGCAGCTCTTGGGAAGTCATCCAGTTATTCCTCTGCATTTTCAATTGAAGGCTCCTATCAAAGCCTTATGAAGTCAGCGGAAAAGATTTTCAGTGGAAGCTGTCTATAAAATAGGTGAGAGGAACCTCTTTGATGAGCAGACTGGGTTTCTTTGCCTTTCTTTGCCTTCATCCTGCAAAATCAGAGGTTCAGAAACTGAGGATCTCAGTGCTCCTAATGCTTATACTGGCAGTTTTACCCAGAAGACTAAATATAGAATTTTATTAAACTGAGCCTTATTCCTAAGGCTTCTTGTGTGTCATTTATGCTTCTGGTGGCTAAATAACAGCTGCAGTAATATGAAGAGATTACAGAAAAGCACCAGCCACTGGAACCAAAGAGGTTGTCCCATGGTGCTTTTGTGCAGCTTGTTTCATATCTGCCTCGTGAAGTCCTTTGCCTTCCTAAAATAATATGTAATTAACATTCAAGACACATGCTTTCTACTAGAAAATGGGAATAAAGCATAACAGAATTTTTTAAGAATGCTGATTTTTTTTAGTTGTGTTCTATTTTGAATCTTCAAAATGACATCTGCCTTGTGAGAGACTTAGGAATCTGGAAGGAGGTTTGCAGAGGAGAATGAAATCATATCTCTGATCCTTCTGTATTCTATCAGCTTCAAAAGAAATACTTGTACTTGCCTTCCTGCAAAAATCAGTACAATGCCCACTCACTTTTTGACGGTTTTATATAACACCCTGCACTGTGGAAATATTTTGAAAAGTTTATTTTGGTGTTGTATTTCAATTAGGATAATCAAGACATTTAGGCATTTTAATAAACATGACTGACTAAAACCACACATCTGTCAGAAAACACCAGTGATCCACAGTATTATCTGCAGCTTTATATATCAGGAGTTGAAATAGCTGATAGAGAAATTCCCTAAAGATTAAAAAAAAATTGCCTTTTTAGATAGATTATGTATTTCCAATTGTTCAAGCTCTTCATGTGAGGGACAGAAAACCCTCCTTATCTGTGTGGAGATCTTAAGAGGCTTTGTTTAAATTACATCCTCTGCAGTAAGTGTGTATAGAAGAGATGGCTGGGGTCTGTGACAGTGTAAGGATGTATGAAGACCCAAACTTCAATCTTCTAGGCTCATCTTGAGCTCCTTAGGGTAAGATCTGGTTCTCAAATCTAGGCTGCAGGGATGCCTGGGGCTCTTCAGAGGCTGAGACCAGGGAGATGAGCTACCTGCCCACAGGTGTTGGGCACTGGTGAACATCTGTGTGGCATCAGAGGTGAGGAAAGAGGTCTCCTGGATCTTATTTGAGTTGTCACAAAGCCCCAACCCTACCTCGATGGTATGACCAAAGCTGGTGATGCATGGCATCCCACGGCAGCACTGAGGGAAGTGGGGAAGCAATGGGCCACAGAGCTACCTTTGCTGACAAGACCTCATGTCCAGGGAGTTTTGACACTTACTGGGGCTTGGATGTGGGACACTGTGGAGGCTTATCTAGCCCTCATGCTAGAAGTCCCACTGCTCTTCTACATGGGCACCTATAGCACTGCCAGAATCATGCCAAGAGTGATTATGGGGCTCTGGAATGAGGGTCAAGGACGTGGACATCCATTGGTGTCTCCTTGGACCTGCTAGAGAAGGGGAACTCAGGGAAGATTAGATGGATTCCACAATTCTGTGCATTAACAAATGTTTGCATAGCTGGGGTTGAAAATAGGGATTTGAATTCTAGGACCCTGGTATTTTCTTTGAAGATCAAGAACTGACAGGAAAAGACAAGACACCTGACCAGGTAGAGAGTCTTTGCAAACAAGCTGGTCAATCTGGTGAGAAGAGCTTTAAACTTGGAGAGATGAAGGTCATTATGTCATTGTCCCCTGGTTTGATAAGCAAAGAGTGCAGAGAGATGTGGAAAGGGGAGACTTTTAATCATCAAAACAGGGCAGAAGGGAGTCCACCCCAAGTACATGGCACACAGGGAAGGAAGTACCTACAGGATACAGAGGAAATTCTCTTAGCATTTTGGAGGAAATTGGCATGACTGAGTGCCCCTCTGAAGTGCCTGTACACTAACATATGCAGGATGGGGAGCAAACAGGAAGATTAAGAGGTCTGTCTGCAGGTGTAGGATTTGCAGGGTTATACAGATCTCACTGGAATCATGAAGAGATGTGGTGAGACAGCTCATGACTGGAACAATGCAGTGGCTCTTTGGGAAGGACGTGCCAGGATGGTGAAGAGTGGAGTTGTTTTGTACATGACAGAGGAACAGGGATCCATGAAACTCTGCCTTAGGATGGGTGAGGAGCTAGCTGAGACCTTATGGATCTAAATTAGAAGGCAAAACAACATGAGCAACCTTGTCATGGCTGTTTGTGACAGAACCAAGATCAGTAAGAAGTATTATGTGAGTCTTCTTGAGAAAAGTGTTTCACATTTGCAAGCCCTGGTCCTCATGGGAGAATAACCAACTCAGTATCTTCCAGAGGGGTAATACAGCAGGGGAGAAGCAATCCAAAATGTTTCAATTATGGTGAGTGAAAGGAGTAAATAAGACAAAGCCAGGCTCTTCTCAGTGATAGCCAGTGAAAAGATAAGAGGCAACAAGCACAAATTTAAATATAGAAAGTAAAGTTGTTCTTTGCTACAAGAGTGGTCAAAAAGTAGCACAGGTTGCCCAGGTAAGTTGTGAAGTCTTCATCCTTGGAGTTATCCAAAATCTGATCTAGCTGACCCTGCTTCAGGCAGGGGGCTGGATTAGAAAGTCCCCAGAGGTGCTATCTGACCTAATTGATAGTGTGATCCTCTGGGTCATTAGTGTGGGGGTCAGTGGGCAATTTTTGTCTTTTGGGAGGAAATGTCACAGGGACTGGAGCTTTACCATGGTCACACCGAAACTGACAGACCCAGGAGCTTCTCTAGGATCTCAGTTCTGTGTGCATATCCTGGCACTGGCTTGGGTTAGGGAGGGCTCCTGCATCCTTCTCCTTGATTTCTGCTGGAAGGGAGCCACACTGCAGCACAGCCAGGGTTCTGTGAAGTAAATTCTCCTTTGTGCACTAATGATCTCATTTTCCTTCTAAATCAGGAAGGTTTTTAGGGAATCTTGCTTTTCTTACTCAGTCCAATATAAATTCCTTGAAATTCCCAGCTGGAGGGACAGAAAGAGAAAATTCCTATGCAGCTCTGTTTCATCCCAGAGAGGATTTGACAAGGCTGAGAGTCTAAGATGAGTCCAACACAGACAGAAGAGCACCAGTCTGAAGTACACACAGCAACCAGAAAGCTGACAAGCTGTTGCATTTTGTAGCAGATGCAGCTCTAACAGGGTATGTGGCTTCATTCCTAGACATAATGAGTTGCAAACGCACACTGGGAATGCTGTTTTTGTTCAAAAAATATCTCCTCAGTTAATATACAATATGTGCACTGGATGAATGTGTGCTTCTATTCCCATAAAGCAGTGAGAGATCACAGAGAGGGGCTGTCACACTTTACTGGGCTGATACTGATTATTTTGGCTGTTCATATTGTTGCTCTCTATTCCTCTTCTGAAAAATATAGTTAAAAAGTTAATGCTCAGAAATCAAATTAAAGGATGTCTCTTCTGCCTCAAGAAGTACAGTTCCAGGTGGTTCAAACGGATGGATATATTCTGCCTGAAGTTCAAGCTGGTGGAATGTCTTCACACTTTCTGTGCAAAAGTCTGAAGATTAAGTCATGCATGCACCAAAATGCAGATGAGTTGTTGTACAGATCAGATCAGATCAGTCTCTTCTGTGTACTCGAGCAAGGAAGCAGAAAGCAGAGAGAACAGTGACCACACATATTGGGAGCTCCAGAATGGATTAAATGTCATCAAAAGGGTGCAAAGAGAGAAAAATTCTTCCTTCAAGACAACACAAAGGCAAGAATGGACGATCAGGTACCAAACAGGTAACCAGATAAGGCAAATTCACTAACTAAACATGAACATGATACCAGGGCAAATAAACAGCACACTGAGGAATATATCCAAGCACGGATGTAATTCTGTCAACTTCATTTTACATCATTAACATATGAATGACAAGCTTCACAAGCATCAAAGACAAGATGTTCAAAGTAAATTAAGTATCTGATATGGAATATGATGAAATAGAAGGAAGAATTGCTACCAGAAACAATGTTGGTTGAGAAGAATTTCTGAGACATTAAGCATGTACACACTGGGTTCAATGTCAAAGAGGTAATAAAATAGCAGACTGGCAAGTTAAGAAAAATTACCTCTTTTTTTTTCTTTCAGTTTGAGGGTCCAAGAAGTTCACGTGCTAAGCAGCAATGCCCACTACACTACAAGCCTGTCCTCAGCTGCAACCTCCATCTCAATGAATAGGAAAATAATTTGAGGCAGTAGCAGTATAGGGAGACAAGGCTGTGATCGTAAACTTGTTTTCAGTGTTGCCATTAGTGTTCAGATACTGAATTTTTTATTAGCTTTTGTAAGGTAGTAATGACAGAATTAGGCTTGCAGTCTTTGACATACTATGTCATTTTTCTGCTGCCACAACAAATTGCAGAATCATGTGCCTGTTGAAGGTGCTGAAAGGATCAAAGTGGGTGCGACTTCCTTGTCAGAAGCAACTTTTAAAATCAGCTTCTTAAGGACATTCCTCCTACTGTGCCCTTTATTTCAACTATATTTTGCATTTAATTCTGCCAGCTGGACCATTTAGGAGCTTGCTAGTGGACTCTGAATCAGATTACGTGGTCTATCCAGCATAAATGAGGAAGATGGAAGAGGAACAAACTAGGTAAACATTTAAATTCATGATCTAGGGCTACTAAAAGACACTGATAGCTCAATGTATGAAAACAACTGCATTTTTCTACCTAAAGTTTTTGCTGATTCTGAGAGAGGGAAAGGAATAAAGTGATTTCATTAGAGAACTTTTTTTTTTTTTTAACTTGGAAAACTGTTATTAAGAAGATGAAAAAAGAAAACAACTGCACTACTGGGAAGTTTACAAGGTGATGAACTCAGAATTATGCAATGCCTCAAACCATATGAACACATAATCTACAGCATGCACAGGCACATATACGTTATCAGAGTGTATTTAGTTGCATGACTTTATATGACAAATACAGTGTATCGTGTTCATCTGCAGTACTGCCGTGTGCAATTTACTGGACAGATCATGTCTTAAGGATGAATCAAAGTGAAGTGGACAGTTATGTGAAGGACTCCTATCTCTGGCTGGTTTCTGAGAACGGGATATACTACATGAAACAGGATGAAAATTTCCAGAAGAGAAGCAATTTTCGTGATTAAGTCCCTGTACTATCATCCTGATCTCTGATTTTTTTTCTCTGTCTAAATAGTAGTTTTTCTGTGTGATACTGATCATAGCATTTGTGCAAACTCTATCTCTGTGATCACTACTGTTTCATTTTCTGAGTGCCCAGTCTGAAACAGCTGGAGTATTGAACTCATAATTGCAAAAGTTTGATATGAACTGTGCTCTGAACACATAAAAGGCAGCAGAATGCACAGAAAAAACTAGGCTCTATTCTTGAGAACTAGCCTCTAAAAATGAACTGATATAGGGCAATTTTGGCTTTCGTGTCAGTGACTTTGTTCCCAATTCGTAAACCTGAGACACCATCCTATGACGTGTATATAAATGGATGTGGTATATAAATGAAGTCATTAATACCTACAAAGAGGACACAGATGTCTGAATCAGATTAAAGACCGGGAAAAAGGAATGCATTTGTGCTCAGTGCACCTTTTGGATATTAAGTATTAAATGACATATGGGACCACTCATAAAAGAATGAACAAAAACTGTTGTGGGTCATGTTGATTAAAGTCTCTATTGCAGTGCATGTACACAGTTGGCAGATACAAGACAGTAGGGTACTTTAACTGGGTATTTCCTGTCTGTCAAGCTTCACCAGTCTTTCCAGGTAAGATTTTGTATTTTGTTTAGAGATATTCATATACTTGTAAATTTCTGAAATTTCTACATGGGCAGTTAAGAGCCAGTGATATCAATCCCCATTACATTGATAAGGAACTGATCTAGGCTATGTGAATCTAGATAGAGGAAAAAGATCTAAATAATTTAGAAAACTCTAATTTTTTTGGCAGTTAATAAAATTCAAAGATTACCCGGGTTAAGGAAACAATGAGAGAAGATTTTTTTTTTTAGATTCTCAAATGTCAGCTACAGAAAACATGCCCTGGGCATGCATAGTTTTGTAGGAGACTATGATATTCTTTTTTCATGGTACCATTGTTAGGTCTTTCATATCTGAAGAAATGCTAGTCACAAACACAAGGGTTTGAACCATTGTATAGTTCAGACAATGTATTCCGAAGAAGAAAAGGGCTCCAGCTAATATTATTCATCTGCTCTGCTCTATTTGCTTCCCCCTGAAGTCAAGTCAGAACTTATTTTCAAAGCCTTCAATAGCCTACAACAAAATTTGTTCTTAAAACAAGTCTCATTTTTGGGTGCCCTTGGCCACTTTTGCATTTTCTTGTGAGAAATGACACGTTCATATGCATGGCAACAGAGGCTCAGCAGATGTCTCAGCAGATACAGATCTGAAATGCATGTCCCTTCAGAAGATATGCAAAATTCTCTATTTTTTATGAACTACCTAAACTTGGTGTATCTGCATGTCTGCTGCATCATTACCATTTTTGTTAAAAGCAAATGTGTTTGAAAGTCTGTAGCTAAAGTGCACCATGGGATAAAATGTGGACTTTGGGAATGGCATGATAATCACACAGCAACAAACTGAATATCAGAGTGATGAGCACTGTTTCAATACATCAGGACTGAAGAAATCAGGCAAAAATGAGATGGGCTATTTCACCCCACCTGAGAGCACTCAGAACAAATCTACTTATGTTTGACCCTTGGGTAATATCACAGTAGCTAGGGAAAGGCATCTGAGCTGTGATATAAATAAATAAACTGTGAACAAGATCTATTTTTCTCCAACTGAAAAATAACTCGCATCAAAAGGGCAACAAATCTCTGTTTCAGAGTTTCTTATAGTCCTTGCTGTTAGACTAAATCCCATATTTGATTAACAGAAAATAAATAAATAAATAAATCAGCATTCTTGATATGACTGTTATTTTTCTCCCTTTTTTGGTTTTTTTTTGGACTCATTTATATATTTACACCTGATTATTTTCTTTACAGGGCTCTTCACTTGATGTTCTGTTTTCTCTGCTGATGTTCAGGCATATGCAGTACCTGTTTCATTAGTGTCACTTGGCTTTTCATTAGACAAAGAAAATGAGCCTCTACAGCATTCAAGGAAGAGGCCAATAAAGATATATTACTGTCACTTCACTCAATAAGAGCAGATGGGTCATAATAGTAAGGCTGATACCAGTACATTTGTAGAGTGATTCTTTCTTATCAGGCAGTTAATGAAACGAATTTCTATCATAGCATCTTTAAAATATAATACCCTCACAACTGTCTTTAAAGACCTATTTTGAACCAAATATGTTATCTATCAAAATATTCATTAAAATAAGGTGCAGGCCTACAGGAAGAGACAGATTAAATCATTGAGGCATCTGGGCCTCTTATTCCTCTAATGTGACCTCATTATATCGTAATTTGTTATTGCAGAAATTTAATTTTCTGATGCCATGGAATTATTGAGGGTCTTCCCATTTCCAGCATTTTCACTCTACCTAATTGTAAACTTCAAGATCATTTGGTATTTGATACTGTTTGGCTCCAAGATTGGATAGGAAACCGATAGCTTGTAAATGAGGAAGCACTTAATGAGGAAAACGTGATGATATCTATTGACTGTATTCTAAAATAAGATAAATAAATAACAGTTTCACTTGAGATGCCCTCAACTTCTCCCTGACACATTTATTAACTTTGTTCAGAGCAGATGCTTCATTGCCTCAATATCAAGTAAAGAGGCAGATTCAAGAGACTAACCCTGGACACAAACCCACTGGCCCTACCACTGAGTAGCCACTGATCCCATGGGTATGAAGGAGAAATTTCCTGACCTGAAAGCCTGGCAGCTGGACTTTAAATATCATGGGACCCCCATGACAAGCACTTCAGCTAAAACATGCACCTGCGAGACTTCTTCATGCACTCTCAGGGTTCTTCATTGGGACACTCTTCCCTCCCACTGAAATATACTGGAAAAACAAACTTCTTTCCTGGCACTCTCTTAATCCTCCCCAGCTGAGGCGTATTGGGAGACTTCAGATTTTCCGGGAATTCATGACCAAAGTTCTATCACCTACCAGTTCTTTATGAAAATCTCATGTAAACAATATAACAACATTGTCTTACAGGGAAGGTTCTGTAAGTTTCGGATACTGCACAGCTGTTGCACACAGGACAAAAAACCAAAACATCAACGTCAATGCCCATAGCTCTGGATTCAAAGCTGTCACAAACTGGGGTAGAATAATGAGAAGGACATACCTTCAGTGAATGGTATTCCAATGTTCCTATAATTTGCCACACCAATCACAAAATGAACTTTGAGGGCTTTAATGATCAAAATTGGTGCTTGATCACTCTGGCACAGCTTCTCCCACTGCCCTGAAGTTTGAAAAAACCTTGTGCATGTCCAAGTCAAAGAAGAATTTCCCCTGCAGGTTTAAAACCAAAATAGCTTTAATTAAGCAATTTAAAAAATTTTTAACAAATCAGGTATAAGCAACTGAACCAAGTTCTCTACAAGTACAGCAATATGAAGAATGCATTCAAATTGCATGCAGCTTTGTCATGTACTAATTTACATATATACTTGTGAAGTCTAAAATTAAAAATCTTAAGACAGTTCTAAATCAACAGAGAGTGGGTTAACATTAATATTCATGTGCAAAATTTGGCCAAGGTATTTAGCTTCATTTTCTATGGATACATCAACTTTTCATTCTTTAGTGAGTGAATGAAAATACCTTTGCATTGATGTTTCAGATTACAAAAGAATTCACAATACAGAGGTTATTACTTCATAACCTCAACACACTTCAAGAGGAATAATCATCTGGAACGTTCAGATTTTTTTCAATGAAAACAAAAAATCTTTCATTTTTCAGTCTGCAAGTGGATGCAGGAATTCTAGATGTTAAAAATAAAACCAAAAAACAAACAAAGGACATCTCCCTGAGGAAGCTTCTGAAGTGTGTTTAAGCAAAACCACTTTTCTTAATTATCTTGTAGCTCAATAATCTAATAGTTATTAATTTCAGTAAAACCATAAATATCACTTAAAACACAAACTCCATTTTTAATCAGTGAAAATGGCCATTTGTTGAAAATGGGTTTTGAGTAATAACTTTGCATTCTTATTAGCAATGTGGATTTATAGGAAAATCAAAACTATATTAATTATACCATATCGTCATTATATATTAATAGACTCAGAAACCAAACATTTTGTGCCTTGCAGACTGAGGTGTAATATTTATATGAGGCTTTGCAGCAGCAGCCAATGTGGCACTTAGCTCTAATGCTCCTACTTCAGAGTATTGACTCGGTGCCCCTGGGACCCATGAGCTGAAATCCAGCTGGGAATGCAGATACACTGCATTGAGGCTCCAGAGCAGTGTCTTGGGGTTTATCACTTCTCACAGGGGGCCAAATTATGTCAAGGAATGCAGTCTGTACTTTGAGACATCGGTTTCTGAATGCAATATGTCTGTCATATGTCTATTGCAGGCAAGGCTATAGAATTCTCGTGCTTTGATGGGAGAGAGACCTGAGCAGATGCAGCCCCTGAAGGTCAGCAATATGCAGCTCTTTAAACACAGTCACGCACAACGTTCACACAAAGCTATGAGCTGAAGTAATGTATCATTCTCAGAGCACAGGAACAGGAATGCTGCTTCTTGCACTGCACAACAAGGTGTTTGCTCCACTGGAAAGCCCAGTTGCTTTGGCAGCTGATAGGATCTGGTGTTTGGGTTGTTTTCTGGGTATAAGCTGAGAGCAGAATGACTGATCAATTGCATCTCCATGACAGCAGCCTTTGTAGAGCAACTGCTTAAGTCAGATGCCAGACTTGTGACATTATTTGCTCATCGATGGTTTCTGTAACTTAACTGAGCTTGCTGCTTTTTGATCTATTTGTTTTGTGGTCCAAATTGTTTATTTTGAAGACTGCTAAAGATGACTGAAGGTGCCAGACAGATGAACTCCATTAATGTCCATATGAATCTTAACTATGCTGATTTACCCTGCCAAGGATTTCTGTACTCATCCCAGCCCCAGGAAGCTCCATCGAGAGAAACGTTCCTCAAGAGGGACTTCAAGGGAAACCACTTTGACTAATACGGAGGAACAGAGAGAGCTCATGATAGAACCACTCCCATGTAGTTTGCCACACAAGAGTCACACCAGAGAATGGGCACCCATTGTATTACTGGCTCTCCCTGTCATATCCATTCCATGTGTGTGGATGTTGCCACATGCCTGGGCCACCATGACCTTGTGAGATCTCAAAGGAAAGAGAGGTCAAGGATATGACCCAGTCCTTCTCCTAAGCCCAGGAGGCTTAAGAAAAGGCAGTGACATTGCTGGAGTCTCTGTGAATTGCTCTGTGAGGCATGAGCCCATTGGAAACTTCCCCCCACCATGACCTTGGGTGGACTCATTTACAGGTGAGACCTAACAATCCATGCTCAGGTAGAGGTTTCAGCTCTCTCACTTACAAAGCCCTAACCCGTTAGCAAATCAGGGAGTGATGTCCCTGCAAAGAGAGCTAATTCCTCCCTCCCACAAAAGAAATGGCAGATCCTGATGCCTGGTGACTGCTCTTTTTCTGTTTTTAGCTTTTCTAAGTTCATTTTCTTGACTGCACCATCCTCATAAGTGTTTGCAGCTCAAGCTGTGTCATCTGAATATGTCATTAGTCACTGAATAGCCGAATGAGGAACAGTCAGCTGGGGAGGATTCAGAACTATATAGTACTGATCTCTGCCCTCTGAGGATTATAAGCATTTTTCTAAGTGCCTCTAATTTTAATCTCCCAAGCTGTGGTTTGTACAAAAATATATTCAATGGCCTCCTCTCTAGTATAATATCTTTATATTAAGGATTTTCTCTTTCACCTCAGGAAGTCAGCTTTGTGGCAGACCATCTCATTTAAAATCTAGTGTAACAAGAGTGGCATTTTTCTGTGCAAAATTGGAAGTACCACAGGTGATAGATTCAGCTTTTGCCTCTGTCTGGTTACAAGTGTTGGAGATGGAAAAATAATTTTGAAACACATTGTGGAAAGTTCAGATCTTTTCAGTTAGTGAAAGTAAGTAATTTACTTCTGTCTGTAAGTAATAATTATCTGTATAGAAACCATAGTGATGGAGAAAGACAGCCCAGCAGGGTAAAAGGAGAACAAGAAATCTCTGGATTTTCTGAAAACATTCAAAAGGATCAGTAAGCAATCTGCCTGTACCTCCTTCCTGCCACTGTGCACACAGGATAAGAACACAAAGGGAAATAAATAAAGAATTCAATAAAATAAAGCAGACACCTAACAAGCAGAGTATAGGTGACTCTCTTGTGATCCAGGTAAGGCCAGTGGTTAAAGACAGGATCCAGATGCAATGAATGGGAAATGGGTATGGGGACAGAGTCAACACTGGGTTTAATGCTGGTCTCAGGAGCGTCAGACTGTTTTGGGCTGTCTCTGGGGCTTTGCAATGATCAGACTTTGCGACAATGTGAAAACACCAGGGCAGATGTGAATGAGTGAGACCAAAAGTTCAGAGGGTTGGATCAGGTGCTTCTGCCTAGGGCCTGGCTGAACTTTTGTCCTTATTTGTTCATTTCTACACTTCCCACCCAGTACCCCACAAAGTAAAGGAACCTTTTCATGGGCTTCCCTGTGGTTGCTGACCTACAGATCTAGTTTGAAGAAGTTCAATGGCTCCCAGTGACCACGGGGACTATTCTCAGTTCCTTGCTTTGTTATGTGCTGGGACAGATCACCACTGTGCAATTTCAACCAAGTCCATGGATGGCTTTTGGGGAGCTTATTTTTAGTAGAGGGAAATCACAGCCTTCTCTTTTCTCCTTTTTTTCACCCTCTGCACTGATTTTTTTATTCCGTAACATACTCCTTTCAGACAGGCAGGAACTGCAGTTTCAGAAGCTGGGGAGCCAGTAGAGACCCCAGCCATGAGCAGAAGCTCATGGAAAGACCTTCAGAAATAGACCACATAACAGCACTTCTCAACTATATACTGACTATCTGATACTTTCCCAGTGCTTTCTCCCAAGTGTATTATTTTTTTCTTCTTGTATCATGAGCATTTTTTCTTCAGTAGATGCTCTTATTTTTTAATAAACCATTAGGTTTTTCAGCATTTACCTATCCTTAGACTTGGAGCTTTCTGTTCAGTGCCTTAACCAAAACATCTTTCACACTGCCAGGGCTTCCTCCATGAATTCTTTCTGATCAGCGGCACAGCTTCATCTGCAGTCAGTGCCCTGAGCACTGTGCCTCCCCTATCAGCTGTTTCAGGCAGGAGTGAAAACACACCCTATCTGCCTATGATATCCTCTTTATTTCCTTGTTGCAGCCCTTTTCATTTCTCCCTGGCTGTTTTCTGACAGCTGCAGCCCAGGCTCCAATCTGCTGCAGGTGGCTCTTTTTGCCCTTCAGGCTTTCTTCACCATTGTGATGCATTAATGAAGTAGAGCTCCCTGTCAGACTTCATCAGCAGTCTTGTGAAGGCAGAATGAAATCACTTCTATTGACCCACTGGCATATTTATAGGCTCCTTCTTTTTTGCTGAGTATGGCAGTTATCACCTTTCCATCCCCACGTTGTGTTTATTCAGCAGAAAGCTAAATCACATCTGTGCACAAGTGGAACATTAATCAGTAAACGTAAGCCACTCATAAAGACCGCTGAACCTATCTAATTACCAGAGCTGGGACAGCTCGCAACACCTACCTCTCAGAGGGGTTCGCAACCCCATCAATCCACGCGCCTCTAAGCACAGCCCAGCAAGCTCAGGGACTTTTTCAGCCCTCCTCTTGCTAGACTGTCCCCAGAAAGCAGCGTTTTAAAGTTTTCCTAGACTTGTTCCTGACACTTCTCTTTTCTCCTACAGAAACAACAACTAACCCGCTTCAGAGCAATGTTTTTCAGTTTTGTTGCTGGATTTGGGTGTTTTCACTCTATCTCTGTTTTCCCTTTTCTTATTAACAAAATTGCTAATTACCAAAATCAAACGCTCCGTGTTATTGGGGTTGAAGTTTATCATTTAAGTTCATACTATATTACTAGATGAAGCATAACACTGCATCAATATGATAATATTTTCAGCAATTATGCATAAACAACAAAAGCATTTAATAAACTTTATGTGAAAAGAAGTTATATGCTGTGAATGATGTAAAAAAGAGGTGCTTTTAGACAAAGTTTGTATCATTTTTTGATGAAATTTCAAATTTGGCTGGCCAAGATTTCTCTATGGATAGATATACATTAGCTTCTAAAAACCTTCTGACTCAGTCTTGCTTCCTTCTGATGAAATTAGCAGCTCTCCATCTGAGCTTCAGTTAAACACTTTATTTTCTGAATTTTTTTCTGAGCATCATCTAGAACAGATTAAATGGATTAAAAAGTGGTAAATCTACAAATTTTTAAAAATGGAAGCATCATCTTCTGGGGATATTTCCAGGCAGTAATCTTCTCTTAGTCCAGTGCCATATTCAACAGTTAAGAGGAAAATCTTGGAGGTAGATTTTGCCAGTCATATAAAAATCTGTGGAGTAGTTAAAAAGGACGGATCAGTTTCAAAAAGAAAACTGGCTTATTTTAGCAGTATGCGTTTTAACCAAACTAAATCTAAGAATCTAAGAAGATGGTATTTATAAGGAAGAAAAGCAGTTAAGGACAGGACTTTGGGGTCAGGACAACAAACACAGTGCTTCATTGCAGGAGAGGATATGGCCCTTGACTGAGGGATCAAGGGAACATCAGTTTGAAAGTGAGAGTGGTTTATACCACAGTCACATAATTAGCAAAATCCTGTAACTGGTAATGGCTTCTAAATTTATCATATGTAAGAATGTAAAAGGAGAGCTCCAAGAATTGTTTCAGTATCTAGAAAACCTTGATCACTGTGAAAAACTAAAGATACTCTCTTTAGCGTGTACTATTCAGAAGGAAATATGATCATATAATTACTCAAAGATGATGTAGATTTCAGATCTAGTAAAATTATTTATCTAAGGAGATGAAAATACAGGAAGAGGTTGAGCTTGGTCACTTCTGCTGAATCCATGCAGTATTGAAATAACATCTAAGATCATTTTAAAATAAAGGAAAACAACAATTGAGACCAGTTACCTGGGTTTGCACTGGCTTCTTTGCCATTTATTTAAACCAAGATAGCAAATCGTCCAAAAATATATACCATATTTCAGCTAGAAGTTATTGAATTGGATAGAGAAATCATTTTGTCTAATTTTAGGTTAGATTATTTTATATCCAAGTAGGTAATAACTCAGATCCTTTGGGGGTGGCCTTTTCCTGGTGAACGGTGATTTCTCTTCATGTCCACTAATAGGTCTCACTTGAACTCTTGAAAATTTTACCAATGGCAAAATGGATAATTAAAATTTTAGGAGCTTACCTATGTTATTAAAAGAAATTACTAGGCGTGGGAGGACATGGCTGAGAAATTCATACTCACATCATCAGAATACAGGTCAATAGGGATCAATTGCACGAATCATGTAAATTGTACACAGTCAGAAATTCAAGAAACTCAAATGTAGGATACTGAAATAATTGTTTAATGTATATGCAGTCTTCTTTAATTTACCTGACAGCAGTTTTAAGGAAACCCATGGTTCTAATTGCTGGGCTAGAAACACAGAGAAATTCTGATCAGCATCTTTATTATCTCTGTATTCAGATGAACTCTTGGTTCTTTTCATCTCAAGGAACGCATGAGCCCTAGTCCTCATGAACTCTTTCTGATTCATGTGTTGTTTTAGTCACATAGTCATAGTTCTTTGCTTTTGTCTGGAAAGTGTCATTGAACTACAGTCAGAAAATAGCAGATGATCATGCTCCATCTAAACTTCCTTTCCAAATACCCATTGCTGGTGATTTAATATTGATAGATTTATAGAAGGGTTTCTCACCATTAATGCTTTTTTAAGAGGTCTTATTTTGTTTATCCACAGGACAAAAGAGTGGTCTTGCCTTTGAATTACACTAGTTCAAGGGATTTTTTCAAACTTCAGTTCTGCAAAAAGCTTTAGATATTTCCTTATAAAGGTAAGATAGAAATCCAAGATAAGCCTTTATTTATGGCATCTAAAGTCTTTCAAATACAGTAGCCTAATAAGTATGAATTAACAAGACTTTATTATCTTATTGTGAGGACTAAGATTATTCCAAAAAAGCCAAATGAAACTAGGAGATCGTCCTCTGGGATCTGAGTACTTAAAAGAAGCTCATCACATATGAGGAATTGATTATGCTCTGTTGAAACAAAATGAAAAAATCAAATACTTATATTTTCTGTTGGGAAAAAGAACAGCAGTTTGCAAGTTGCCTGTGATCTTGACATCCATGTCCTCTACATAAAAGGTACTTTGACTGCCTGCTGCCACTGGTGAGGGTCTACTGAAGAGTGGAACAGATACAATCTAAGATTATTTATATTCCCTTTACTAGAAGATAATAGAGGAGAGACTGTGTCTACATGAATGTGTATAGATACAACTAGAGAATCAGAACCATGGAAATCTCTTTGCCATCATAGTATTACACAACACACCACAAAACCAACAAAGACCTCTGTTTCATGATAAACATTCTGAAAGGCAACATCAATTAATTCAGCCTTCAAACAGTGGGGTTGTCAGGAAGGAAGAGAAGGCTCCAAGTGAAGACAACTATTTCTAGGAATCCTCATTTCTCCATAGATCTAAATATCATAGAACCATAGAATCATTAAGGTTGGGAAAAAGCCTCTAAGATCATGAAATCCAATTATTAACCCAAACCTACCATGTTCACCTCTGTTGGGGTTTTAGTTTAGTCTTAGGTTTTCCTGTTAAAGGAATTTTCTCCCATATGCATGTTGCTAGGGGACAAATAGCTGTACTTAAGAAAGACAAAAAGGGGAGTGGGGCGGGCCTGGCTACTCCTTTGTCTACACCTGGGTGTGGGGGCAGTTCGCTCTGAGCGTCCGGAGAGAGAAGCTGCAGAGAAAGGAGCTGCTGCTTCTTTCTTTTTGGCCGTTCTTTCTTCCTGCTGGAAACAACGCCGGGACCCCAAAAGCCGCTTTCCCTGCCCTGCTGGAGACCGAGCTGTGGCTGCCCTGCTCCGCTGCTGCTTCGAGCTTTTCGCTACGCTGTAGCCCTGCTCGCCCTGC
>NW_008235744.1:133928-175974 GCF_000691975.1 Corvus brachyrhynchos | reverse complement strand
ACCTGCCCTGCTCACCGGGAGCCGCCAGCGCCCCTGCCGGCTGCGAGCGGAACTGCACCAGAGGGGAAAGGGCCTGACAGCCGAGAAGGCTGGGACTGGGTTTGTGATTGCTGTTACTGCCAGAGTTGTTGTTGTTTTGTTTGACTGGTTATATACATATATATATATAGAGTAAAGAACTGTTATTCCTATTTCCCACATCTTTGCCTAAAGGCCCTTGATTTCAAAATATAATAACTTGGAGGGAAAAGGGGTTATATCTGCCACTTCAAGGGGGGCCTCTGCCTTCCTTAGCAGACACCTGTCTTTCAAAACCCAGACAACCTCTAAACCATATTCCCCGGTGCCATATCCACACACTTCTGAACACTTCCAGTGACAGTGATTCCACCGCTTCCTTGTGAAGCCTGTTCCAATGCCTGGCCCCACATTCAGTAAAGAAATTTTTTCTAATATCAGATCTAAACTTCCCCTGGCCCAATTTGGGGCCATTTACTCTTGTCCTGTCATTGTTACCTGCAAGAAGAGACTGACCCCCACCTGGCTGCAACCTCCTTCCAGGTAGTTGTAGAAAGAGATAAGGTGCCCCCTGAGACTCTTTTTTTGCTGGCTCAGCAATCTCAGCTCCCTCAGCTGCTCCTCATCACGCTTGTCCTCCAGACCCTTCACCACCTCCATTTCCTTTCTCTGGACATGTTCCAGCACCTCAATGTCTGTCTTGTAGTGAGGGGACCAAAACTGAACGCAGGATTTGAGTTGCAGACTCACCTCGCTGAGTGCAGGTTTGAGTACAGTCCATGTATCCAGATGTGCTACAGCTTTGGTATTGGAAGTAATCCTTCCACTGCACACTTTCAGAAGAAGACTCCTGAAGAGTTGCTGAGATCAGGCACTATTTTCTGATCTCACAATTCCCGACTACCAAGAGAAGGGTGAGTGTACATATGCACATGCCCACAGGAGCTCAAGTACTCTTTTGTCCTGCTGCCTCCCACTTTCCAACATGCTCTGGGAACAATGAATTCAATGGAGGCAGGGAGGGTGTTTTCTTTGTCCTCATTTAATTGCTTTGTCTCTACCTTCTGTCTTGTAAAAATATGTCAGGAAAAATAAAACCTTTAGTGGGGGTTCATAATTCTCAAGATCGGGTGACTGGATTTTTCTTGTCAACACTCATTTTACCTTCAGCAAGACAAGCATGCTGTTAGCAGTATCCTACAGAGAGTTTGCATGGCCTCAGCTCAGAAGGTCTAGTGTCCTGTTGCCCCAGTGACTGCTCTGCCCAATTCATCCCAGTTGCTGTTATAAGATACAGCACCTTATTATAGCTCAGCATCTTTCACAGACTCTTCCAAAGCCCACAGATTTTAACATTGCTATTATCGATATACATACTCCTCATTACAACAGCTCTTCAAAGGGCAGCTTTTCTTCAGTGCCGTGTTGACTGACCTACAGTTGTCCTATGAAGTCAGACTGTTGCTGAGGCAGTGAGGGTTAATGCCATACAAGGCATTTTGACTACAAGGGAAAAAGGATGGGGGTAGAAGGGATTGGAAGAAGAAGAACAAGAGAGAAGAATAGCAAAATTTGACAAATGCTTTTCTCAGCATTATGTCAAACATGTTTACAGAACTGAACAATTAATAAAAAAAACCTGCACTAGAGTCTCTAATTACTATTCTACACAGGGTGGAACACTTCTTCATTATCCCTTTTTGAATTGATTGTGTACATCAAACAGTCAAGATATAAATAAAATATGCTTGCATGCATAATACCCTCACATTAAAGCAGAAGGCAATTAACCTATGATTTTTCATTAATTAAATTAAAATAGCCCTCTGAAAATGTCTCAAATCAAAACAAGTTTTTTACAGAGTACTTTTTTCTTGCCGTGATGCATAGATCCTGCTTGCCGAATCATTGGTCCAATGAAATCACAATAAACCTCCCCAATTTCATCAAAGTCTACCAATTTTCTTCTGTGGCTCCATTGCTCAAAGTGCTAATCCCAAATACAATATTGGTTTTATTTTTCAGTCTTTAAAATAGTATTTACTGATGCTCATTCACTATTCAACATATTGTTTACATTTTATGTTTGCTAATTATATTGATGTGCTTTGCAGAATTACTGTACATATTGATCTGATCAGAAATTTGGCAAATCAGACTTAAAGAGAGGGTCACTTCTCTCCTCTTAAATTTATATAGACAATAATAAACTCGATTAGTGTAAGTTTTTGTTAGTGTTTTATGGTTATCTCCAGTTAATTGAGTTTAGTTTATTTTTCCACAGAGAGGTAAGAGTCAGTCTGCTTTTTGCCCCATACACAAACATATTCCTTTTCAACCATTCTATTCAGATAAATTGAGTTGTACTAAAGACACCTTCAGATGTCTATTTGCTTTGTAGATTGTAAGGACACATGACTGTAAAACAAAGGGAAGACATACTCAGTGGATGATAACAAAATGCCTAATGCAATATTGCTGCTTCTAAAATACATCCATTCCCATTCCTCAGATATAAGGGACAACTACCAAGGTCACAGATCTCAATGGAAAACCTGATTTAGTTTGGTTTTGGCAGGGAGTGTTGGAGTTCCTTTGTGAAACCTGAGGATAGAGAATTTTAGATACCTCTAGTTATTTATAAAGCTTTGATAATAAGAAGCCACAAAATAAACTACCTCTTTGTTGCCTCATAAAACTAAATCTTCACACTCTAGAAATGTTGAATTATGTGTCTGTCTTATAGGGGGAAAAGAGGTTTTCAAGTACAGATTACATGAGCAGTGGAGCTACAGCAACAGTGTGTTTCCTTCAAGCCAGAAGTCATTTAGGACTTTTTAAGAACTCTGTAAATTTTGAATTTACAAGATTTTGGCTGTTTAATAAGCATAATAATGACTTGCTACATTAGCAACATTCAAGACCAGCCTTTGGAATGATAATTTCTTTGGTACAGATCATACATGCCAAAAGGTAGCAGAAGCAGGAAAATGGCATGTTCCCTTTCTTACATGTTGCTGAGAGCCTGGAGCCTATGGATAAAAAAAGAGATCAGGGAGCATCTACTGTAGGGAGGGAACACGTTCCAGCATTCAAGCAAAATCCAGCATGTGTATTCACAGCACATGTGTGGAAAGTTGTATACTGAATCACGAAAACATAAAGACAGATATTTTGCTGCTTCTTCATTTTCAGATATCACAAAGTGGAATGTTTTGCCTGAGGGAAGGGAATCGTCTTGGTTCTTATTCCTTTGTCCGTAAAATGGGGACTATATTGACGTCATACAAATGCTGTGAGAAGGCATGTATTAGATTCAAATGCTAAAACAATGAGTTAGTAAAGACCAGTAGAGCAGGTCCTTCTGCTGAGTCACAAGTCCTCAGGTTACACTTGATGACAGACTCCTCCTAGTCTCTAACAGACTGTGCAAGCCTCAAGATTTTCACTTTCTACGAGGGAGAATCACAAGTAGTCTCAGAGCCTTCAGCACTGGTTTATCTTCCTCCACCTCTTAGCTTTTGGAGGGTAATGCCCAGCCAGTGCTTTTCTTTACTGGTCTAATTCCATTCATACGTTGATAGTTCGACAGATCACTCATACACATTTTTGTGTTCGGCATTTGTGGTGTGTCTCTGGAAGGAATTAAGATTAGATGGCCAAGATCCCCTAATCCTGATCAAAGTAGACAAATGAAAGGATTAAATAAATCAGATGTATCTTTCCTGACAACAATACAGAAATTCTTTGCACTTTATGTGTTTCCTATTTGAGATTTCGTAGTTTCATGAGAAATAGCGTTCAGAAATTTCACAGGAAGAACTGTAAGCTACTGATATTATTTTAATATGCTCCAACTGATTAACAACCAAATTAAACTCAAAATAACCCTTCTTCATGTGTATTTAGCTTTGAAGATAACTACATCTCTTTCAGACCTGAAAAAGGGTTTTGGGGCATAAAATTTTGTCTGTTTTTTCCAACTATATGACTTGTTCTAATAATAGACCTTACTTCTCTCACAAACCTTAAATAAATAATCATTTACTATCTTATAAGAGTACAACTGCCATATGGTTTCTATTTAAACCCATTTCCTTCCATAAGCAAAAAAATAAATACAAACACTCACCAGGTTACAGCAGAGGGCCAGTTAGAAAATTAATTATACTACCCTCATGTCTAAAAAAGCTGATCTAAGCTTCAATTCTTGCACTGTTTTTAAAATTTAATGTAAAAAAAACCCAAACCACCAATGTTTTAGGAAGCATAAGGTGTAAGAAGCTGTCCAGAAAACCTTATAAAGCACTGCCTTCCCTGTCTATTTTTTCAGGTATTTTGTCTCCTCCTACAAAAGTACTACAAGACATTCATTCATCTTTCTCAAAGAATACAGCTTTCAACTCCTGAACTGTCTTTGTAATTTCATTCCTAACAAGTAAATTGAGTTATTTCCTTCATCCTAATGTTCTCTGTTTGTGCTCTTCAGCAGTATGAGCCCACAGTGCCAGAGAAGAGCCAAAGATCTGTTGCAGGTCTTTGCCTGATGCTTTCATGCTTGGTAATTGGCCATTCCTACAGAGTATTAAAAATTGTTACATACCTCCATTCATCAGTCAAAATGCATATACTATTCAGGGTAGATTACATTAGAGATGCCACCATTTGTGGGGGAAAAGAAAAAAACAAAAAGATTACAGAGTATTTTTTTTTCCTTCAGCCAGATAGAGTCAACTTACAGCCTCAGCTTCATCCCTGTACCTGCGCTATAAATATGATTAGGCCTGGAAAATATCCCCTGTGAATCAAGGGCTGAGCTTATTGAACTTCTGAGGGATTTGGGAAGAAATTTTTTTTTTGTGTTTATAAGTTCTAGGAATTATTTTTTTACCAGGACAGGAAAGATTCAAGTGAGGGCAGAATTTAAAGGCATATGCTTCCATTACAGATCATCCTTAAGAAAAAGAAAAAAAGAAACAAAACCAAACCCAACAGCAACTTTTAATCAGGACATGGATTGGGTTAACAATTTTTTTCAGTTACCTGTAATTTGCATTTCCCTTCCCATAACACTTTCTTCCATCAGCTGTTTTTCTTCTCTTCAACTACTCTTCTCCTTAAAGAAACCAACTTGAGAAATTGTATTTGATACAAGTTTGTGATATGTATCTTTTAGTTGTGAGGCAAAGCATTTGAAGACCGGTGCCTCAGATACCATAGGTGTTAATAAAAGAGAGTGTTATTCTTGTTCAAACAGAAATGGAGACTTTTGGTTTTATTCCAAGCATGTGAAGACTTGTGTGCTTTTCATGAAATAGTAGTAAAAAAACCCTATACATTATCCCAAAATATAGGCAATTTTCCCACTCTTCTCTCCACTTCTCTAAGAATAAAGACCTTGTAAAAAGATATATATATATATATAAAATGCACTGCAAACCAAACTCACACAGGGTAATTCTTTCTGGCTTCAAAATTTTCCCTCACCAGAGCCCCAGAGGACTTGCACAAATACAGAAAGTGAAATTGCCAACAGCTGCAGTGTCATGGGCTATCACACGGATTCCAATGATTATCCCCTAAACAGATGAACAAAAGAGGACTAAAAAGACATTCTTATCAAATTCAGGAGGGAGAAGCTGGGGGGACTGCCTGACATTTTACCTTAACAGAGAGCCATGACAGCAGCTTTACCCAGAGAAACTCCAGTGCATTGAACAGCCGAGGTAAGCAGACAAATCACATGCCAGGGCACTCCTAGCCTGAGATTTTCTTTTTTATGTCACAGCTTAGGATACTTCAAGATGAACTACACGTTTTAACAAGTTTATGAGTTACAGATAGCTAGCTGCATTGCATTTCAAACGTTACTTTTTTATAGACTGGAAAGAGACAAGGAATATAACATAGACTGAGGACACTGGTTACACAGCATTTCCTCAGGTAGGAGTCTGAAGATATGCCATAAAACTCCTGCTGTTTTTCCAAGGGCAACAGGAACCAGGAGATTGCACCTTAAATAGCTGCCACCATGAATCATTTCTGTAAATGTGGTAGGAGGAAGCAAGAACATAAACACTAATATCTAAATATTTTTTTAAAATTTTAAATGTATGTCAAAACTAAATTAAATTATGTGCTAGATTATCATGAAGGCACATCCAAGAGCTCCCCAGATCAAAAACTGACCACAACATCTGAGAAAGCTGTGCATAATTTCAGCTCAATGACAAATTGCTGTGAACTGGACAGTTACTCCTGTAAAATTTCCATCTACAAGCGCTGGACTGGATTTACTATTAAAAAACAAATAATGGATCACTGGCATTTGTTTATGCTACCCTTATGCCATGAGAAGGAGAAGAAAAACATAACAGATATGAAAGTATTCTACTATGAATAGCCTGAACACAAGCTCTTGTCATCCTGCTACTTGTCAACAGAGGAGAAAAGAAGTAAACAGTAATTTAAGTTAGTCTAAACTGCCTAAATAAAGAAATAAATAGATATGATTCCAACAAACTACATTTATTAGCTCTGTCATCTGAAATCAATGCATTATCTGCCTCTACAGTTGGAGAAAAGCAGAAGTATAGAATTACAAATTACAAATTCAACTCATGTAATGAAACAGATATATTTTGTCTTTCCCACAAAGAAGGATTGTGATGGAATTCAAAGCTGTTAAATGAGCTCAATTCTTGTCTCACGCTCTAAGGATACACCACTAGTCTTTGTTCAGAGCAGGTGTCTTGGAGGACTTGAGTGCTGACTTTCATAAGCTAGTTTCTAGCCTATTCCAGCCCCTGTTACAGTGCAGTCAGGTTATGTTCTATGAATTTACACAGAAATAGAGGGAGGGTCCAAGCACCAAATATACGTCAGCTGTTGTTTTATGCAGCAATGCACCAATGTTATCACTCAAAATTACGTAAATGAGGAGTAAGAGGCACAGTGAGGCGCTGACAGCAGTGAAGTATCTCACTGTGGAGAGCTCTGCAGCTTATCTTGAACATACAACTTTCATGCAAATAATATGGGAACTAAACTATTCTGGTCTCAGAAGCCACAAAATCACAATGCTGAGTTGGAAGGGACCCTCAAGGATCATGCAGTCCAACTCCTGGCCCTCCGCAGGACCATCCCCAAGAGTCACACCATGTGCCCAAGAGTATTGTCCAAAACTTCTTGAACTCTGTCAGGCTGGTGCTGTGACCACTTTCCTGGGGAGCCCGGTCAGCTTAAGCAGTATAGATACATGCTATATAGCACACAGCTGAACCTGTACTCCAAGGAGAAAGGGAATTATTCATCTCTCAAACTGCTGCCATGACTTTAAAATCCAGAACTACAGTGGACATCTCTAAAATCATTTAGATTACTCTGCCTGTGTAACATAGTTTACAGTAAGCAGATTCTCTGGAGGTGAGTAATTTTGCACAGAGCTTCTGCAGAAGAACACTGCCACTAGAGTTCTAGGGGAGCAGGCAGCTGACAGCACACAGCCCTCTTTGGCTACAGCAAGGGACCAAGAGGGAAGGAACAAACAGCTGGAGGGGAAGGGACTGTGAAGCTGGAAAGCAAACAGACTAGAAACTCTCTGTTGTGACAAATCTGCTGTAGGACATTTCTAATTTTTGTCCCCAGCTAAGCATTGCTGCCCTCGTCATCTCTAGAGGTTTCCAGGCCTTTGCTGTGCTGGTGCAGGACTCAGCACAACTGCAGCCTAACCTACCCCCATGGTGGGTTTGGGTGGAGCAGAGACACTCGTTTTTAACAATCATGCTTGGTTTAACATCATCTGTACCTAAGGGGCAAGATTACAAGCCTCAGTACTGAGGAGCACACAGGCAGATTCAGGCCCCAGGGTGTCATGCATGCTCTACGACCTAAGCCTAAACACATCCACAACGCAGTAGCTGCAAGGGTTATTTCAGTCTGTAAGCAAGAGAGAGGGCAGCTTTTATGAAAACACACTGGGCAGACAACAGCCCTCCCCCACTCCTTACCTTTTTTGCGTTGTTTTTTACTTTGCCTCACATGTAAATATAATAAATCATCATCCAAGGCTCTGAAAATGTAAATGCCTAAAGGTGTTTAAGTGTACAGTCATTGATTGTGCCATGGAGGCAAGGTAAGAGAGCTGTGCTCCCCACAGAGCCCTCCAGCACCTATGTGCTGATTCCCATGGATGGTAAGAGAAGTTTCAGGGCTTCCTTCCCCCAGTCCAGACAGGCACAATCAGTGACCTTGTGTTCACAGAATACCTGCTCCACTCTTCTCTCTGACAGAGGAGCAGAGAGTCTTCTAAGAAAGAGAGTTAAATTGTTCCCTCTGCAATGGAAAGGTTCTTGGGCAGGAAGGCTGTCTCAGGCTCTTTTTCACAGCACATTTCAGCTTGTTGTTGGGTGAGAGTGAACATGTTGTTCTGTCTCCATTGCCCTGTGAAAATCAGCTTCTCAGCTGACTGTACTTGATATGTTTAACCACAACAAAGCATTATGTTCCAGAAACAGTGGGGCCTCCATTTTGATTCAGGGCTTTCTTTCGCTTTAACTGAATTTTCAGAAAGCATACTACCTCTCTGCAAAGGTGTATATGCATGAGGGTTCCTCCTAGACCTTGAGGTATTCTTCTTTACCTGTGCAGCAGGACACTAAAAGGACATAGGAGGGCCAAGCTGGCAGCTGCCAGTGCTGAAGAGAAAAGGTTTTGCAGTAATTACCATGTAAAGGTCTGGAGAGTACAGATTGTACCCTTTTGTGATGGACAAGATGCATCGTGAAGATGTTCTGCAGAAGCGACCTTTACCATATGGTTATAAGATTGGACTAGAGGAATCTGTAGGCAAGCTCAGCCCAAAATCAAATATTCAAAATGGAAATCACCCTGATATTTCCCACAGTGACAGGAGTAGGAAGGGATGTACCTGTGTGAGTGTGAGCAGGAGCAAAAACTTCGGGAAGACACTTAAAAAACAGGGATAACTGAGGCTTGGAGAACACACATAGATCTGTGATTCACTGACACAGTTGTTGTACTAACGCTTATAGGAGGTACATAGAGAGTGAAATAAAGGCAATCTGAAACACAAAATTAAGGAATCTTTATTAAAAGTAAAAAACAAAACCAAGAGAGAGGAGAAAAAAAAAAACCCACCATGAAAAGACACGTACTATTTTGTAGGGTGATCACAGTTTGTAAAAAGTACTCACAAACCTGAGGACCACCGAATAAAAATGTTCTGGGATCAGTCAAATTGTCAAGTTTTGATTATTTTTGTGAGGGAAAAAATCCTATTTTCTCCATGAGATGTTAGCTCACATTACACAAATATAGGCCTGCTGACCAAGATATCTTTTTTCCTGATGAAACAGAATTTCCCAGAGAAAAAAACACCTTTTTCTGACTGGATCTTAATAATGCCTTCAGGATATTTCCCATGTTTATGTAGATGTTTCTACAGCAGCAGCAAAAAAAATGCAACATATAACTTCTGATCTTGCTGTGTTAAAAATAATAAATGTAAATTATATACATATAATTCCACACTACAGCAATTGTTTAGGGCTTTTGGGGAAAAAAACAAACAAATAAAAATAAAACCAAACCAAACAAAAACAGAACCAAGAGGACCCTAGTAACAAATAGCGTTAACTATCACTTCAGATATAAGCTGCCTAAGTTTAAAAATTTCTTCACCATCATGTGAAAATGCCACAAGCTCCAGGTGAAACCAGGAGCTCCTGTTATGGGTAATAGGTTGCACTGCAGCCCAAGCTTAGGCAGAGAAGTAATGACCAGCATGAAATGGCAAATCATAATGAAAAGTGCATTACGTTCACAGAGGAGACTATCCCAGTATCTGAAGATAATAATGGTGTAAATGTAAGCAATAAATAAACTGACTTTATCCAGTGTTCAAAGTGCCAGGCTTATGAAATTAAAGGATAGTTCACTGACCTCCCTGAGCCCATTCAAAAATTAAGAGTTTGGCAGAATTAAATCCCTCAATGATACATACACTTACACATACTTCCTCAGCCCTGTTCCTTATGACAAGGTCATATGTAAGATGTCAAGATTGCTTGGATTCGGTCAACAATAATGACTTTATTCTTGGCTACCATTCTTTAAAATTTATCCCTAATCTGGCATGTTCTTTTCATGATGTCCCTTATGGCCGTCGGTTGAAATGAAGTATTTTCCAAGGATGTATATAATGCAGAAGCAACTGTTACAGTGTTAAGATCATAAAAATCTGTAAAAAAGAGAAAAGCCTGTGAATGTGTGCATTAACTGGTGTGATATCGGGTCCAATTCAGCCTGGAAAAGGAGATTCAGAGGTGACAGGAGAGCATATTACAGGAGAGGATATTACTGTATCCCGGAGCCGTCGGGAGGAGAGAGATCCAGCAGGCAGGAACTGTGCAGCAAGATTGATTTTATTTAATTATTTTACAAACTCTTTTATAGACTTTTTTCTTTATAGTCTAATTGGACAAAGGATCAGCCCCCCCCGGGGTGATTGGCTAAAATCCTAAAACATCCATTGTCAAAATATTTTTCTACTGTACCATAAACATAGTTCTACAAGGATGCAGGTGTTCATAGTTTACAGAACTCTGCTAATATCTTTGTGAGAGAGAAAAGTATCTCACGGGCTTAGAAAGAAGCCGGAAAATTTCTTGCTAACAGCATTTTTGTGTCCACAACGGTAACAGGAAATCAGTAAGGCACACCCCAGGGCTACGGCTCCTTCATGGCAGAGTTCATGTATTACAAGGTGTGGTGAACGAAGGGTTGCTGCTTTTTCTTCTAATGTCCATTTTACATCAAGGACAAGCCTCCATCAAAACAGTCTGTGAATTATTCTGTACCTTTTCTATATCTCATTGCTCATTCTTCTGTCTGGAAAAGGAAGTAGCTCTGGGTTCACATGCCGTATGCTTTTTTGAAAATATTTTGTGGTTTATGGTATTTAAAGGTATTTTATGACTCATCATGTTGAATGTACAAAACGATTTTTCATCTACAACTCTCCTTCCCACGGTTTTTTGAACAAGCTGACTTACCTTTCAGATGCACTTAGCAAAAACATTATGCTCTCCTGACAGATCCTCAGCAAGACAGCAAATTCAGAATGAAACCAGTGTAAGGCAGTCATACGTTCTCATACTTGAAATTTATGCTCAACTAAGCTACTAACAGTGTTAAATTTCTTCCAAATAGTTGGACATATTTAGCTGCTTCTTTTGTTTGAAAATAATTCACTGAAAGATTCAAAGCTTTGCAGATTTACTTGTCAATAAACATTAATCTGCAAATGGCTCATGGAAGCATTGTGCAGCCAATGGGCGGCTCACAATCTGTTTATTGCTCCTATTGCCTGGTAGCTGTTATCACTGCAACTGCTTTCTCATACAATGACTCCTAAAGAGCTTCAAAAGGCCACCAAACACTTTAATTCAAATATCCATGCAAAGCCACATACCATGTTTTCTTCCTGCTAACACCCTTCTGAACACAGATCCACTCAGCAAATATTGATGGAGACAGAAGAGTTGTTTTTGAAGCATTTGCCTAAGGCCAAAATTTTCAGAAGTGACTAATTATTTTGGGTACATCTTCAGTGCTTCACAGACAGGCACCTACAAGAGATCTGTGTATAAAGTGATGGAAATCCACAATAACTCTGGGTCAGATGCTCTGAGAACTTCTCCAGGTGGACAGCCAAGAGTTAGGGTGTTCAACATCCTTAGGCATTTTCGAAAATCCTAGTTTAGTGTGGAGTTTTTCTTGTTGTGTGGGTTTTTTTTTCCTAACAGAACTTGAGTGCTTTTTTCACAGACATCTTCTCTTGGCTTATAAGATTTCCATAACATAAGATTTTGGGGTATCACTTTTCAGTTGTAATTACATTCAGATAACATGTATCTGATTTCTTTTCCTTGGGGATAGAAAATTTATGGTGAAAAGAAACAGGAAAAGAGGAGAAAGAGGACCGTGCATATTAAATGACAGAGCAAACTCTCAAATTGCCATAGTTATTTACATTTTTCAAGGTCATGTGTCAAATACAAATGAAATAATGAACTTTTGCTAGTCTGTGGTATCCCATGTCAGGCAACTTAGGCATCAGCATCAATACAATGGCTTTGATGAACTGCACTTCTGTGCCCTGCTGCTCTAACCTGGAAGTTTAAAAGGCAGCAATTAAGTTTCCTAAAGAGGAGCAAAAAAAACAGGAAAAAATGGGGCTAGCAGTATTCTTAATTGCAGAATAGTTATTTAATACAAAAGTGAAAGAACTAAAAATATGCAGATTGAAGGTAAAAGGCAAGGAGCAGGGATGTTAACGAAAAGGTTGAATAGGTTGCAGCTATGAGACTCACACTGACCCATGAGACACTTCAAGAAAACAACAAGGTAGGAGTGTGGGGGAAACATTAGAGGTGAAGGAGCTGTTACTTACAATCCTATGATAGAGTGCACTGCAAAAAAAAAATGCATCAAAGCTATTCTTTCAAAAGACACAGGGCTGCATGAAAAAACTCTTCAACTTGGATGATTTATTTTGTTCTAAACTATGTAACTGCAGTGAAATCATCGAGTGCCTTCCAGAAAGGCAACTTACAGTTAACTAGATACTGTAAAGGGGGGTGTATATTATAATCCAATTTAGGATACGTTATATAGTATCATTAGAGAACAATTTTCACTTCATGCAGCACAAAATGTCTTAATGGGTTTAAAACACATGCCTCTTCCTTTTCTCCCCTCTCAGTACAGCATAAAATGAAGCTATGGGCAATATTTCTGTTCCATGTGCCTTCTTGGGAAGTATATGTTACTGAAAATGTAATGGGTGATTCCAGGGTTGTATATGTTACGGTCATATTTTGAAAGCAGTCATTTCAGGAAATAATTAAAATTTTCAGCTATTTCACAAAATGGCTGTTTCATTCAGTTATTCTGTGAAATAAGAGAAAATTTCACACCTTTAATGAAGTTTGGGAAACAAGTAAGGAGGCACCATGTGAAATGCCTGATACCTTATGACATGAATTAAGTTATAAAGACAACGCATGAGCTTTTTATAATTTATTTACTTCTAAAGCCATATGGACTTCTACATTTATTTCTGAAATCTTCCAGTCTCGCATGCCAGAACTGAACTTGTCTTCATAACTAAGGTAGCTGTAACATCAGTATTACCTCCATATTTTTCAGTGTTTTCCTCCCTCTGGAGATGGTGCTTTACCAAGAGCCATGCCCGCAAAGCCAGCACTGCCCAGGCTCCTTCCTGGTGGCCAGGACAGCTGACAAGGGCAGGGGACAGCACATGGGGCGGGACTGTGCAGGAAGTGGTTGGCAAGGTGCCTTAAAAGGACCAGTTAGCTTTTGAGTATTGATGGGTGGAGGATTCGGTGGATCTGGATGAATCCTTTCTGAGAGAGCTTGCTCTACAGGAACAAGTCTGACCTTGAGCTTAGTTTAGCAGTGCTTGCCATTTGACTGCCTAGCACTGTATCAGGCACGGGGAGCACTGTGTCTGCTGGGGATGTGGGTGCACCAGAGTCATCAGAAAGAGCACTGAACACTGATTGCAGATTCTGCTGTTTGTGGAGGTGACTGACGAGCTGTGCCCACATTTGGGATTGGTACCAAACCAAGCTGCATACAGTGAGAAATCTATTCCAGATTGATGGGCGGTGCTTTTGAAAACTGGGCAAAGTGAGTCCCCACAGTCCAGTCCCATGAATTATTGTCTGCCATCCATGCTTAGAGCATTTGCTTAATACCCCCTTTGAGAGACCCCTGGATTTGTGAATATCTTGCTTTCCCATACCAAGCCAAACAGAGGCCACAGAGGCTTCATTTCTTGGATGACTTCAGCAGCAATTTGAGCTCCTTTATCACTCTGCAACCCAACCAAGTAGGGTTACCAAGACCCAACCAAGAGTTGCCAAGTAGGAGAAAAATACTGAAAAACTGAAAGGCTGTTTCTGTTTCCCTCTGAGGTAAGGTCTCAGAGAACACAAAACCTAAGAAGGTGGTCTTGGTACACCGTTATATCGTTCAAATTGCCTTGAGATGAAGCTTGCAGACCAATAAAGTCAGCTTGGCCTCATGATGAGTATTCATTGCTCAAATGATCAGTTTTATAGCAAGGCCATTAGTCAAGGATTTTGGCACACCAAATAGAAAAATCTCAAGAACTCAGCAGTCTGTCTTTTGATGTTTGCGTATTCAGATGATAAATGCTTTATGACAAGAGCATGTAACAATTCTTGCTTTTCTGGCAATATCATCCCTCTCTTCAATGTTCACATAGTATATGGAAAATGCTTCTTTAGTCCAATGTTTTTTGACTAGCTGCTTCTTGTCACCAGCCATAGAATTTCATACCTATGGGCAGTAGAGGAAACAAAAAAGAACTAACCAGCAATTCCATAACCAAAGAAGAGACAAATTACGATGAGAACAGAAAAAAAAAAAAAAAAAAAAAGTCTCTTCTTTAAAACTTACTTTACAAGCAAGTAGTGTTCAAGTCTTGAATTGAGTTTGGGATCTTGGCTTGCCTTTTTGATCTCAGCAATAACTGTACTATCTTTTCCCTTTAGTATCAAGTACTTTGGACACTTCTCATACTTTTTGTAAAGTTCTTTTCTGCAGCTACTTTCAAAATCCAGTGTCATCTCCAGCAGTCAAAGCAAAAAAAAGCAGAGGATCCTTATCCAATAACAGTCCTTTTCACAATATGCCTGTTACTGGGTGAAACAAACAGCCAAATAGTCTGGTGGAATATGCAGCACGTCAGTCACTTCGCAGAACGCATGAAACTTTTAGTCATTTTCCCAAATGAGTGACTGAAGGAGTCATTACGCAAAATGACTGAAAATTTCAGTCATTTCAGGAAATCACTGGTTTCATGATACTTCTAACATACCATGTGCTGGAGGGAAGGTTTAGTCTGGAAGCGGGAAGCAGATCGTGTTCTTCAAACCCCCTCTTGTGGCTGTGGGGAACAGCGCCATGAAACACCGCATTTTACAGTAATCTTTTGTTTAAAGACTGCAGTGATTGTCGAGGAAGGAAGGAGATGTGAGAGACCTTGTTTTATCCCGATGCTTATATTCTTCCTTGAAAATCTCTGTCAAAGGAGGATCTTAGGGTTTTTTCTTAAGTTGTTAAACAATAGTACATGTGGTTTGAGCTGGATACCTCTGCAGAGATCCAGGACAAAGAAGTTGCCAAAAAGGTTCCATATGGATGAATCCACTGGCTTTTTTCTGTGACTGTTTAGTTTTAGTATAGCTGTATCTGTCTTATATAAAAGCAAAACCTTCATTTTGTTTTCTGCAAAGTATTTTAAAGCTGCATAGCCTTCAGGTAGATCTGAAACAAAATGAATGTGTCCAGAGAATACTTTCTTAGGAGATAGTTAGCAGTGAAAAATCTTTCACAAGTGCAGGTGAGCAGCTATTCAAATTCAAGCGACTTTGAACAAAAGCTGTCCTTAAGGCCAAACTCCTTGTTTTCCTAAGTAGAAACCAAATAATTGATCTTCTGGTTACGTTTGGATGGGACTGAAACGATGAACTGACATTTTACGTTCCATTGTAAAAGGAGAGCAGGATAAGGAGAGAGGTGGTTGTGGTTTACTCAAAACTCTAAAATTCTTGCTTAATTCCTAAGTGCTTTATAAAGAGTGAAGCAAATGATGGCAGAAATTTTGGTCAATACCACATATCAGCAGTGCTGCCTTCCTGTGGAAGGAAATTACCACATTGGCTTTGGGATATTGCAAGCTGAGGGCACGTTTGCAGAAATGGCATCATACCTTGAGTCCCTGTCAAAAGGATAATGCCAGAAAGAGAGTTAAAGCCCTCAAATCAGATCCTTGGTTTGGAGCCACTCAGAAAAGATCAGTACATGTATCCTCTGTAGGACTTAATCACAAAAGCCTTTGGACACCATCCAGGCCTGTGATACCTCATTTTGCCAGCATTCCCCTCTTCCCAAATACCACATACTTCCCCGTTCTTCCACTATTGTTTCAGAGAATTCTTTTAAATATATTTTTTATCTAATGTAAGTAAACATTTTTTCGCAGCATGACACAGCTACTCATTTCTGGTTTTTCTTTTTTTAATTTATTTTAATTTTGAATTTACAGTGATATTGAGAGTCAGTAGACATAACTTCTAAGAACATAGCCTGAGAGAATCTGGTTGAAGTCCATTTTTTTTGTACATTATAATCTGGCAGAATGAAAGACGACACAGATCAACTACAGAAGTACTTCATACCAAAACTTAGAGGAAATGTGTCTGATCTAATGCAAGAGAAAATGACTGAACTGTGTAATTTAATAAAGGCTTATGTTAGTGTGAAATACCCTGTGAAAATAATAGTTAAAAAATATAACATGGAAAAACATTACTGAATCTACAAAAAGGAAACAATTGGTTGTTCTTTGCATGGGCTTTTTTCCCATTATGTAAGGTACCCAAAATAATAACCATTGTTAAGTTCAGTATACTTCATTTAATGTGTTAGTGAAATGGCTCAGTGAGCTTCTGCTACATAGGTCTGTAAAAACTAAACTGAAATTCCTTTTCACATTAAAAATTAGAGAGACTTTTTAGGGAAACATTGAAATATTTCATTTTGGAAATGTAACTGTAAAAATCAGCTAGAAAACATTCTTTTTCCCTAGCTAAAACTGTCATACTTGACAAAAAACACAGCATGAATACTGGCTATGCATTGGTTTGACAACAGATACTTCAGCAGTGTGATTTTGTCCATATCTCTGTATATTTAAAGAGCTCAAGGTTTGGTGGCACAGTTTTTGCAAGTGCGTTAGGTCAAGGTCAGGACTTGTAACAGTGGCTCTAAACCTGCTTGAACATGTCTGAGTTTGAAACCAGTGAAATTCCACTGTGCTCCATTTCAGAATGTCCTGGTGTGCCTCAGCTCCCTAAAAATATCTTTCTGGAAGGGGAAATTTATTAGCTCTTGTGAAGCACCCTTATGCTGTGACAACAGGGAACAGACAGGAGGACAAGGGCAAATCAGGACTGGCCCAAAGCTCCTCAGCAGGGCAGGACAAAATGAATTTTTTCCATTCTTCAACTTATGTCATCCTCACAGGAAGTAGCAACACGACTTCTCCATGTAGAACCCTTCCTAAATTACCTAGGGCATTAGGGCATATGCTGGCCCAGGGAAAGACCAGCCTTCCTGGGAGGCAGCAGCAGGAGCTAGAGTTTGCCACCTCCCCAGATCTTTGGGGCTCAGCGGCTCTTGTCCTGGTCTGATCCCAGCCCCCTGCAGTCCCTGCTTTCCTCTGTGGCTGCAGGAGGTTTTGTCCTCACAGATGGTTGTGTGGGTCCTTGAAAGGTTGGCTTACCCCTTGCTTTGCTTTGAGGGGTGGCATATGTTTTTGGGGCTTTATAATGACCAGACATAAACTGTCATGGAACCTGCTATAAGCCTGACTTAAAACCTCACACAGCATTAAGCTTTTCCAACCCAACAGTTTTAATTAAGCCAGCCAGTTCGTACTACATGTTTATCATCATTAAACCCAGTATTATTTGCTGAAGTGAATGTAGACATGCAGAGAAGTCAGGTATTAGTAATTACTTTTCAAGCATACTGTATATATACAGCCACTCTATTGATTTCAAATATTTAATATTCCACAGTGACCAGCACAAAGCTAGCTATACTAATGAAAACACTAGTATATCATTCTCAGTTCCTTGGCCAATATTTTTATTTACCTAATACTGAAGAAAAACTCTATCCCTAATAAGTTTATCTGAGTGAGAAGCTACTTTCAAAGACCACAATACGCTGCATGATGCAAAAAGAAATATGTTTTCAAATGTAACTTGACTACATTATTCACATGTTACTTTTAGAATATATTTTAAGTATTTTGCACTTGTGCACTATAAATATGAAGAGTGAACAGTTTCATTGTCAGGCTGAGAAAGTTGGAGCTGTTCTACCTGGAGAAGGGAGTGTTGTTTGGAGCCCTCACAGCAACCTTCCAGTATCTGAAGGGGGCCTACAGGGAAGCCTAAGAGGCAAGCTTCAACAGGAACTGAAGTGACAGGACCAGGGGGAATGGCTTCAAATTGAAAGAGAGTAAGTTTAGATTAGATGTTAGGAAGATATTATTTACTGTGGGGGTGGTGAGGCACTAGAACAGGTTGTCTAGAAAAAGTTGTGGATGCCCCAAACCTGGCAGTACTCAATGGCAGTTTGGATGGGGCTTTGAGAAACCTGGTCTAATGGAAGGTGTCCCTGCCTTTCCAACAGAGGGGTTGGAAATGGATGAACTTTAAGGTCCCTTCCAACCCAAAGCATTTTGTAGTTCTGTTGTGCGATCACCACTGTGATCACGTTTCTGCAACAGAATATGACAGGTTGGTAATTCTTTCCTTTTTCTTTTTCTCACTCCATGAATAGGTTTCTACTAAGTTAAATTAACTTTATTTCTCAAAGATGGATAACAAGTAGACTTCTAAGCCTCCTGAACTTTCAGTGAGTGATCTATCAGATCTCCCCTGTGCTCTTGTTTTCTAGCCGTATTATTATGGAGATTGGACTTCAGGAAGGCAGATTTTTAGAGACCACTTAATTTGGGTTGGTCTCACAGACAACTTTTCTTGTGAATTCTGCCATTGTCTTCCATATGAGGAGCTTCTGGTGAAGATTGAGTACGTTTGAAACTCCTTCAAATTGGTGTTTTTCAAATGATATCTGTGGCTAGAAGAAGCCAAGCTGCAGGTTCAGGGCCTCTAACAACTGTTCACTTGATCAAAGACTCCAGAATTGGTGGTAATTAGATAATAGACAATAAAAACTGCAATATGGAACAGACTATAGGACATAAGAAAATGCAGTTTTTGTATGTTTAAATACAAACGTGAATGTGAAAAAAAAAAACTCAACCAAAAAAAAAAATTTAAGGCAAGTTGTCAATTCACTGGAAGATACAATACCTGGTTTTCTTAACCTTTGCATAGCAAGTGAGGATAACCAGCTGAGAGGTTTTTTTTATCAGAACAGAATTTAGTAAGTTGAGATTTCCCAATCTAGGTCTTCTAAAAAGCACGTCAAACTAACATTATTTGTCTGTCACATCCATTCACCAAGTGAGATCATCTTGGCTTTTTCTTTTTCTATAACAGCTTACAAAAGCATTCAGTCCAGCCATCATATCTATTTCTTCTAAGTTTTGCTTCTGTCATTTCACAGCTTAAAGTTGTGACACTTAAAGACCCACACTTCCTCACAAAATAATGCTTCAAGGTACAAAATCCTTCTTGAAGATCAGTTTTCTTTTAAGCTCTGATGTTACTCCCAGTTGTACCACCCTTCTGTCCTATCTTCTGCCTTCAGTAATAGACAACAGAGAGTCTTTGCAAAACATGAGGAAAGTAATCACCAGGAACTGGATTTGTCTGACCATAAGGAAAATTCTGAAGAGCTATTTGCTTGGCAAGAAGTAACTCTGCTCAACAGAGAAGCTGAACAGTTAAAGATGTCTTAAAGAGATCTATTTTTTAAACCTTATTATATTTAAAATTCACATTAAAGTTAATGAGAATAATTTTGTTCTAACTATTGATAATTAAGGAATCTAATGCTTTCAAGTGGGAAAACAATCAAGTCTCAAGTAACAAGTGACCTCTGCTGCAAAATGAAGACTGGAAGCTTTACAATGTTTTCAGTCTTCTTTCCTGGAAAAGATCATATACTACCAGATGGGGATCAATTAAAGGAACATGGAAAAGCTGACAATTGGCTTCCTGGCTAAATTTAAAAAGTAAAAAGAAGTTGTTTCAGATGATGCCAAAATGGACAAGTTTTTCTTGGGAAGTGGAAAACTATTGAAAAAGGTGAAAATCTTTTCAAAATGTTTTTTATTTCTCTCTGGGGTTTTTTTGTCAAGAGAATTCAACAAGCTTATCACAAACTTACACATAGTTTGATCTGACCTGCACTTACATTTACAGCAAAGAAATCACTCAAGCAAAAGACATTCATCACCTCTGGGAACAACACACACCTTTTTTTCCATGCAGCTTTCCTGAACACTAGTAAGCCATTAACTGTATTTGCTGCTTCCTGCATTCAATTACCAAACACGAAGTGTTTGCCAGACCAGATTTTCCGCATGAAAGTATTCAACATACTGATATTTTTTGCAATTCTTGTCCTATTCCAACAAATAGTTTTGTTTTTATCTGAACAAGGAGTGGGTTCCTTGATCAAGGATGAGAAATGCTATTTCTACATGCTAAATTCAAGATCTGTATCCAAATTATAGCACTCAGACTGACTCTCAAGAGGCTGAAGTACAGCTTCTTTCCGTATTTTTAATTTAAAACCAGTATTATATTGTATAATTGTACTCTTGGTTTTTTTCAGAGGTACTGTTTCAACAGCAGATGCACTCCATCAATGACAAATACTTTAAAAAACAATAGGACAGGTACTTTAATTAATTAATGCACTGTTAGAAGCAGTTTTGGATGCATAATCTATGGGGGAAGTTTATGAATATTTTGTCTGAACGGTGCCTCTGTTTTCCAACAATTCTGTAAATATTTTAATACTGTAGCAAAAATGATGCATCCCTGATGAAAAGTTAAGAGACAGGAGAAGGGAAAAGAAAAAGTGTTTTCAACCTTTCAACCAAAGTATTTCCACCCCAAAATAGGAGATGTAGCCCGGGGCCAGGCAACTTCAACCTTGTTAACTGAGCCATGAGCATCCTCTTAGGAATGACTAGAATTCATTGCAGGCTCACCAGAGCACTGTAATGGATTCAGCATTAGGCTTCAAATGCAAGGGCTGAACTTCATGGGCCAGCAAAAGGCATGGATTGCAAAACAGGCAAGAACAAAAGCTCTGTGTGCAAACTGCTTCTCCTACCTTTAAAAACTGTTTTCTGCTGATTTTTTTCCTTTCTGCAAGAAAAACAGCTGTTTCAGGATACCTTGCCTTCCTAATTCTACTCAAATTAGAGAAATTATCCTGGGAGAAGGGAAAACATAGACCAGGGTTGAAAATATAGGTGTGAAATAGTGGTAACATATTACTGGTTTTGCACTTTGGTTTGGTGATAGTGGTTTTTTGTAGGTTTGTTGTGTTGCTGTTGTTGCTGCTGATTTTTTTTTTTTAAACTTTCCATTCCCATTTCATTTACTCCCCTCTCCAAAAAGAAAGGGTTCAATTTTTCAGTCCCTTCTTTGCTGATATCCATGGAGGCAGATTTCTGTGTATCTTTTTAAGATATCTTGAGCTTTCTGGAAGGCAACAGAATATTCTCTATTAACCTGTAGTGTGTCAATGGTGAAAAGCCTTATGGTAGCTCTCCTGTTTTCATTTTCAATCTGTTCTTTCTGGAAGGGATAATCTGCTTAGTCTCTGTTGAGTAGGATGGGAGCTTGGGAGTTCCCACATTCCTTCTTGGCCTGCAGGATGCTGATGTTTTCTCCTCTGAAATTTTGAAGAGTCCTGCTGAGAGGATTGCAAAACCCTTCTCCAAATCCATTTTTCACCTGATATGACACAGCACTAAATCATCCCATTTATGTAAATCTGTTCTCTGAGACCATTCAAGGACTGCTCTCCTCAAAGTCTATCAGCACTCCTCTCAGCACTATCTGGACCACTTGTTTTTCCCTCTTGCCTTAAACAGTTGTGAGAAACTACAGACAACCAGGGAGTTTTCTTTAGGAGGCAAGTTATTAAATATGAATGCTGTAAATATGGGACTCCTAAATCCTTCCTCCTTTTTTTATACACACACACACACACCCCCTTCCCCCATATTTAAAGGCATGTGAAGGCTGCTGGCCAGCTCTCTTTCAAGGTTATTTGGAAGGTCTTCACTTTCCCTGGTGTCAGCAACCAGACATCAATCACAGTGTTCAGAAGGAAGGGCTGCCTGTTGGCTAAAGCATCCCAGAATACTCCTTTCAGACTCATCCAAAGCACTGCCACAATGTCTAATATTAAATCCCAGTGATAAGCCGTAGTAGAAATTAAACAATGTGGATGTCAAAATCAGCTGGATCTGTACAAAGGCAAACCCAGTGCACTTTGAAAAACACTGAAACAGCAATACCGGGGGAAATCAGTGTGTAAGCTGTCTGACCTCTTATTTTTTCCCCCATTCCTTCTTTACTCTCTTTCTCCTCCATCCCCAAAGGAAGTTAAAGATGTTTTTATAATGTGGATGATAGAGACGACTTATCTGCATAATGAAGCTGAAAAGAGCCTGCTTGTGTTGAAGCTCCTCCTCTGCATGTTACATGCCAGCAGAGATTTGCTGTGAAACAGGAGAGCTGCAATGCAGCATTTTCCTCTGGAACTTTGCAGCTGTATTACAGTTTCAAGCACACCACAAAAAGACTTTTGTTTACAGTATTTAAATTCAATTTAAATGGCAGCTGTTAAAAGTAGGCAGATGAATCACTACACAACCACTAACATTTTAGTGCTCACCTACTCTAAGGCTGTTGTTCTTAACTGAATTACTTCATGTTCTCTTACAATTAATTTTCCTATTGCTTTATCATAATACCTGCCTCTAACAATTAGTGGTCCTTAATACTTGGCTATTAGCAGTCTTTAATACTCATCAAAAAATAAGATGCCTGAGAAAACAAGCAGAGTCATAAAAGAGCTCAAAATACACAAAAACACTAAGTAGGGATGGTAAGGGCAGTAGCCTCAGAAGGCAGAGAAACTTCAAGGAAAACTTCACACAGAAATAATCTCTTAATTTCCTCAAGCACAGCAGTGTTAGCTCCCAATAATGTTCACCATCCTGCTTCCCGAAATGCACAATGTTACCAGAAGGTCAGTCAGGATGGCAGGATCTTACCTCCAGGAGTCAAAGCTACAAACACTCGATGACTCCAATCCCAGGCAGTGAAGTGTCTGCCGCTCCTCCTTCAAGTCCATATTGCTTTAACATTACCTAGCTTAGCAAGGCAGGATGTTACAAGGTCATTTCCAATATGCATCCCAAGCCCCAAAGCACTGTTCCAATTTAATCATGAATCTGAACTCCAAATACCCTACAAAAAGATAAATTCTGGGTCCAGATTCCCCCTCTTAGCCCCTACACAGAAGTATTAGTTTAATGCACCAACATTTCCTTTACAGGTTCAAAATATGCTGCAGTTGCAAGTGAGAATAACGGTGCTCTTCGACTAGTTCCCCATGGAAATAGTTGCCAAACCAGTCAGCATAATTATCAGACTCTGGTGAAGAAAAATCCTGGATGAAAAATATATCAGTGACAATGATAAAATTCAGCTGATGGAAAAACTCTGACAGAGCTCTGGGGGAAAACTATTCCAATACTCTCACGCTTTTGACATGATATGAAGATAATTCATATAGAAGAATTATATTTGCACAAGGCTAGTAATAAGAAATCTCAAATTGGATTTCTGCTCTGTTTTTTTTTTTTAAACCCAACTTCCTATATGCTGGATTTAACCACTGATTTCAATAAAGCTGGGATTTAACTCTCATTGACTGCAATGCAGCCATTTCTCCCTAAGCCTGAAAAATACTTAGCTTCCCACACCTGTGCACGCAAACAGAACAAAAGAGCAGAAACTACATATCCACATGTCTCTTACAACATCTGATATCAATTGCATCTTACAGAATGACGGCTGCAAGCGTGCTTTGCACCAAGCTTTCACTCTATGTTTGAAGCTATAGCACACAACATTAAAGCACTTGCAAATAGCTATGACTGTCACAAATGATAGAAGTATCTCTCCCCTTCATCTTTCTCCTGCTATTTCACTAGAGAAGGCAGTTTTATGATGGGTCCTTATTTGAATGATCATACCCTGATTTTCTGCATCTTCTGCTGCGATTGACTGGAGATTGATCTGTTGATAAGCACTGTGAGTGTTAAAACACGTCAGGCCAGAAAGAGGGACAGATTTCTCTATCAGCTGTGTACATAAAGCCCAAAATAGCAGACTTCTCTCTCCTGAAGTACTTACACCTTGCTGTATTGCAAATATCAAGCAGCAATGAGTTATTTATTGCCCAGTCAAGTCCTCTCACTCCTGAACATGAAAAACTTTAATGCTTTGCCTGAACTGACCTCTGATGGAACAAAATTAATCTCTCTGTTTCCAGAAAGACTGTACAGATGTCCAAAATATGGGATCTTCCTAGATGTTTTATTCTTTTGCTGAGTAGAGTGCTGAACTGGATAATCCCTAAATCACTGAATGTTGAGAGGGTTTAGCAGGGGAAGGATCACTATTTATGTTCCTATGCACTTCCCTAAGCATCTGCCCTCGCTGATTGCTAGAGACAGAATATTAGGCTAGAAAGACCCATCGACCAACCTCTGTCTTGTGACTATAATCACAGTTTGAATTCACAGTACAGGTTTTGTAGTAGAATTTGCAGATAATTTATGCTCCTCCATGCCAGGAAGAGAAGGTACTGGAAGTCCGCCTCTCCTTTCCACCCTCTGTTCCCACACTCCCACCACCAGCACTGGGGGAGGACCTGCTGGTGGGATCACATCTGGACTCCTCTCCCAGTAGCAGTCCTGCCACAGTAAGCACAGGTCACTTCTTTACAAGGTGCAAAGCCATGTTCGCTGCAGCACAGCAACATGGATACTACAGCTTCTCACTGTGCCGTGGAGATGATATTCTTCTCACCCTACAGCAACAGAGCTCACATGAGCCCTAAAAACTTCCTTCAGCCCCACAAACCACATCACAATTAGGGTCAGGAGAGACATAAAATTTCAGATGTATGGAAAAACACTGGACTTGAGTGTAATCGCTTGGACCTAGCTGAACTAATATGGCCACTGCTCAAATGCCGAGCAACTTTGATTCTCACAAGACTGCTCCTTAATTGAAACTATTCAACAAATGTTTTCTGCAACTGTAATTCAGCCAATTGATTGTTTAGAATCTTTGGCTGTGACTGCTGCATTCAGTACAGGGAGAATTCTCTTGCTGTACTCATTTGCATCTGAGCATCAGCCTTGAAAACAAGGGTATATTGTTTTTCAGAACATTCACAAGAAAATGTTAGAGGAGCAAATCCATACTTTTCAATTACCTGAAAAACATATTCTCAAAATCACCTGTGCCTACTGATTTTATACAAACAACTCTTTAAACCCAACCTTGGTCCTTGGCAGCTACAGAGCTATACAGAGTATAGTAGCTGGGAAACATTACCACCTTGAGAAAACCAAAATGCCAGCAATGAGCTACCATTAGTGAAAAATAAAAATTCTCATATGAAAGAAATCCTTACTTTTCACTGCTTTAGAACTATTCAAAAAGTACTGTCTCGATGCAAGACTCGACACATGCATTAGTGAACTCTGACCTCACTGGGTAGTACAGTCATAAGCTGCAGTGTTGGGCTTTTATTACAAAGGTCCTTCATAGTCAGTACTGATGGGGTAGGATCCCAGTGGCAAAAAACCATTAGAGAAACTTTCTTTTTCACCTGTCTGACAAACCTTGAATGTGCAAAGTACTCAGGCTAGTGAAGAACACCAGAAAAGCAAGGACATGTGCAACAAGAGTGTTGGACAATTTAATTAGAACAGTCACAAGATGAAAAACAACACCACAAACCAATTGATTGTTTCATACTCAAATACTACTTCGTCTTTATTCCTTTATGTTGTTGCAATTAAACTGCAGATTACTGTTTAATTTCCTTAAATGGGACAGTATTTCACAGAAAATGGATGTCCTCCTGGATCTCTGAACTCCTCCCTGAGATGTAAGTCACTGTTATTAAAACACTATTAAATTACCCTGTAGTAGTAATTAATCAGCCTCAGTTCTCAACTGTAAATGGCAATAGGGGAAGATTCCATGACCACCACTGAATATTAGTCCCTACTTTTAAAATCTGCATTGCTGATTGGATTTAGATTTTGGCAGGCTTGTCACTACTCCTAATCTGAGCAACTAGAATTTGATCAAGAAGAGGAAGTATGGGGAATGCAAGGGGAGAACAGCGTGTTTGGATCAAGCAAGAGGCAAATTAAAAATTCTTTATTCTATTTGCAGAAAGTTCTGCCAATGAAAACATATAAAAACAGAATTTAATCAAGTCAATAGAACCTAATATACAGGTACAAACTCCAGCTGTCTAATTTAGGGAAGTGGTTTTCTCTGATTAAGTGGTCAGCTACCTGGAAAAGACTGACATCATTAGTAGACTTCTTTGAATGAGATAAGAGAAAGATGCCTGTTTTTCTGAAATGTAAGTAAATAAAAATAACTAAACTCAGGCAAATATTACATAATAGAAAGACAACGTAAATGGGACTGGATGCTTTGACAGGACAATGATACTCCTCTGACAACTTGAGTTTCTTTGTTTCCCTGTGAATTTCTAGTGCTTAGTTAAACCACAGAAGACACCACTTTAAAAGCCTTGCGACTGACTTAAAATTGTATGTTTCATTAATCTGTGTTAAGGCACAGATATGCCAGACCTTTCATTCTTCACTCAGAAGGAATAAAGATACTCCATACTCAGGGCTGCTCCATCACTTAGCCAGGAACAGACAGTTCTACGGTGCAGTGCAGGTCAAATAATAATAAAAATTCATGCTTCTAACCCCTCAACAGTCACAAATTTCGGGATGTAAAAATAACACACTTGAGATGCATTAAATGCTCATTAAAATTAATGAGAATGATGTGATTCTTACAAAAAGTGCAGCATTGTCTAGTGAAGGAACTATTTAGTCTCACAAGTGAACTGAGAGTGTTAAGAAGTCTGGTGGTACCAGATAAAACACATGACAAAGCTGTACAGAAAAATTCACATGGCCACCTGGAAAATAGAAAATCACATTTCTGTCAGCTCTATTTTATCACAGATTTTGATACTGTTTCCACATATACGGAGGGTAGTTTTCACCCCTTGCCTTTTGATTTCTTTTTTTTGTGATTGTTCTTCCTCCTTTCATGCAGTTCTTCTCTCTGTGTTTCATGACCCAATTTTACCTCTTTGCCCTTGAAAGTCTGTATTCATTACCAGACAAAATAATGACCAGGAGTAACAAAATTAGCATGCTACAGTTCTCATGCTTGGATGTAGATATCGATAACTTTGACTCTGCTCCAATTTTGAATAGTATTTAACCCCTCCAAGATCTAAGATCTGGTAAAGAATAGCTCCAATAAATGAATTTTTCAAGGGAAAAATCTAAGAACAAAAATGGGGCTTCCAGGACTGTGGGAAGTATCTAAGAGGCATACAGGAGAGTTGAATTAATATTAATAAGGTTGACTATAACACGAGATCTTTAGAAATTGTCTGCATAATTAATTTTAACTCCTAGTTTGGCAGAAGTGAACATGTTGCAAACACATAGGAGCTCTACACAGCCATTGAGACACCTGGCTCCTCACTTTTTGCTGCTGTTTGGAAAACTACTGCACTAAAGCAGGGAAGAGAGTACAGTTTGGGGTAAGGCATAGGAGATGGGGTCTGCCCCGTCTCTGTCAGAGAGGTGCTGTGGGGGTGTCCAGTCTCCCTCTGCTGCCATTCCCACTGCTGGTGTGGCCCCTCCAGCCTGGGCACTCACCGAGGCCAGGACCCTCCCTCGCCACCAGTCCACACATTGGTTAGTTCAAATCTAGGTGCCATCTCAGACGAGGCCTCAAGGTATTAATATAAAAAGCACTACATGGACAAGGACAGATTCCATACAAGTTAATCAGTGCTTAACAGGATTGGGATTTACTACAAAGAGTTGTCTCCTAACAAACCATGCCAGTATGAGACAGTCTGGCTGTTTACTGCAGTTCCTTAATGGCAATAAAGCAATATTAAAACAGAAGTCCTGTTAATTTGTGGTGCACTGAGAACATTAACAATTATCCCAAAAGATGTAAAAGAACAATACTTAATATGGAAAATAAAATCTAGAACTACAAAAGAAATTCATTTTCTGTAGAAAGGATTGGAATGTGTTAGCACTGCGGTGACATAGCCTGTATGTTTTACCTAAGGCAGGTCTGCAGTAATTGCAAAATCTCAGGCCAGACTGCAGCCAGATTAATCCTCTCTCTCCTTTGAATCACTGAAGTGTCACTAGAGATTTGTATCCTAAAACGATGCCTTGGGACAGTCCCACCATACAGCTGGTGTCAAGTTACCTGATAGCCCAACAAGAAAGAACTGTCAATAATCAGATCCCTGAAAGAGTAGTAGCCTTGAATTGATCAAGCACAAAAGAGCTTCAGTAACAGCCATTCAAAACATTAGAAAGCCTGAGGAAAATGAACAGAAAAAAACTGCCACCAACAAAACAACAGCAGCAAGCAAGGTTTGTACAAAGCCAAATGGAAAATTACTAGATTCAGCAGCTGTTTTACCAGGATGCTAGATTTTATATTAAATTTCAAAAGCTGAATTATCATTCATGTCCTGATAACAGTATAATGAAAAAAATGGGAAAAAATCCAAATGTGAATAAAATAATATTTTTTATGACAATACATGGGGGAAGGAAGACTGATATACACTGCTTAGCTTCAGTCCTCCTGACATTTCAGTTCCCACTCTCTAGTATTGAGTTATATTAACCAAATGCAAAAAGTCAGCTATTTTAAAATGCTAAAGTAGAATATTCTATCTAAATTCTGTGTAGGAAAACAGGTCACAGAATGCAGTCCCAGACTACTAAATCTGCTCAATGCAGACACATTCCTTTTCCACTTTAAATCAATACCATGATTTTCAGGAGCTAGGCAATGTTCTGCTGCTAAACAAACGTCCTTGTATCAGTAATGCTGAGATCCTATTGTTTCAAGAAAGTCATGCAAGATATAAAAGACACAACTTTGCGAGACCAGGACCAAACTGCCTATATGGATATAAAACATTAAATCACATTATATAAATAATGAAGAGAGATTCATGCAACAAAAAATCCTGAAAGAAAATAAGATTCTAGTTCCTGCACTTTTACTACAGATATTCCTCTCTTCCCAGAAGAATGGAAATGACAGTGCCTTTTTACCATGACAGCTTCCCTTAAAATACCGTTTTTTGTTTTAGATTGTAAAACCGTGTTTGACTCTTGATTTTAAGACCAGGAAAAGGCATCAAAACATTCTACTGGTGCTGAGAAACCAACAATAGTTTGATTTCTGAACACTGCCTACAGGGACGCTTCTAGTGACCATCCCAGTAGTGCTGCAGCATGCTTGGCACTTTGCAAAATCAGAAACAAAACAATTATTCTCATCCCACCTTTCCTTTCCAGTCTCTAAAGGGATCGAATGCAGACAAGGACAGGAGAGAGCAAATGCACAAACCAAATGCTTACTAAATACTTGCAAAAATGAAAGCAGAGCTTATTTAACATCACCAGCCCAAAATTTTGGTCTGCTGAAAAAAAATCCCTATCTAGATAGGTATCATGGTTTCACCCCAGCCAGCAACCAAGCCCCACCCAGCCACTCACTCACTCCCACAACCAGCAGGATCAGAGAAAGAATTGGAAGTGTAAAAACTGGAAAACTCATGGGTTGAGATATAGGCAGTTTAATAGGGAAAGCAAAAGCTGCACATACAAACAAAGCAAAACAAGCAATGAATTCACTGCTTCCCATGGGCAGGCAGGTGTTCAGCCATCTTAGCAAATCTCCATAACATTTAACAGTGACTTGGGTAGACAAACATCACCGCTCCAAATGTCCCTCCTTCTTCCCCCCACTTTATCTACTGAGCATGATGTCACATGGTCTGGAATATCCCTTTGGTCAGCCGGCGTCACCTGTCCCAGCTGTGTCTCCTCCCACCCCCCCAGGCACTCCCCGTTCCCTCACCAGCATGGCAGCACGAACAGCAGAATAACAAAACCATCTCTATATTATCAATCCTGTGTTCAGCACAAATCCAAAACACAGCCTCATAGCAGCTACTGTGAAGACAATTAATTCTACCCAAGCTGAACCCAGCACTAGGAATGGATTGAAGGCAGGATACTGACTTTTAGTATGATCATCCCTAAAAATAGCAGTTAACATTATCCTTCCCTATTCTGAAGGGAATATACTTGTATATCACCCAGGTGAGACACCTATTCTTACAGGCATCTAAAATCCCAAATTAGGAGCCCTCTGTCAGAAAAGCAGCAATGTCGAAGAGAAGGGAGAGCCTGGGCTGTGATACAGCATGCAGCATGTAGACTCTCTTTAATTATCTTTCTACAAATTAGTACCTCTGTCTCTCAGAACTCCTCAACATAACCACATTCACTGGACTCTTAATTTAAGGTGTGTAGCTGCTGTTCTGTATGATATTTCTTCCAGATATGAAAAAGGTTGTAGAAAGGAGTTGCATCAGACTGTGGCAAAAAAAAGTCTTTCTTATACTATTTCCTGGGAGTAGTGGTATTATTAATATGAATAATAATGGTAATCATTATACAAGATATGTGTGCCTTTATTTACTTCACCTGAAGTCTACTCTGGTTTTCTCAAACCTGTCAACATAACATTCAAAGGGCCCTTTCAATTACTGAATTATTTTCTAATAAATTAGAAGCAATGTACTTCTCAAAGAAATAATCTATTATTTATATCTAAAAGGCAAAGAAACATCTAACCCACAATGTCTTTACAAAGTCTTACAGCTGAACTGTTTGGCTGTAAACAGAAACATATTAATGGGCTCATTCTACAACAAAGCACTTAAAGATAGCACAGCAACAATGATAGATGCTAAACAGTTTTAATAAAAATAAAAATACAAATCCAAACCATTCATGAAAACATGTGAGACATATGAGTGAAATTCCCCTACTTGTAAGCATCACCCAAATGTCTGGTGTGGAACTCAAGTACAGCTCATTGCCTCCCTGCCCCAGATTCCTACAGTCGAGACAAGAAGCTTGGATATTTGTTGACTCCTGCTATAATATACTACACATATAATAGGCAACAATCAATATCTGCCTCATAGTAAGGGGAGAGGAACTTCAGTCCTGTTTTATAGGAAGAAAAAAAGGTAGAAACCTATAAATCTTATCAGCACCCAAGACCCAGTGTGAAAGGTTTTTGTTACTGCTATTAGCCTAAGTTTAGGCCCATTGTAATATATCCTGCTCAATAAAAACCCAAGATAAAGGGAATTTATTGAAATTGTTAGTTTTCATTAATGAGAAGAAACTGAGCCCATTCCTTGGAGTCTAACCAAATAAGATGACTGTAAGATGGTTCCTGGAAAAACTCTGGATATAGCACTACATTGTGGGAGGGAAGACCTGCCCCTAAAACTCTCATTTGTCTCAAAACACTTCATCTTTTAAGCAGTAAATATAAAAACTGCAAAAGAAAAGCCTGGAAGAGGCCTCCAGACTTCATCTGGTTCATCCCTTAGACTAATACTCCTGTACTGTTTCAGACAGATGGTTTTCCAATCTCTTACAGGCTTTTTACAAGTTCTTACAGATTTTCAAGAAAGCTGCTGCCCAGGTTTTGCTCTTCTTTCTAGTTTTTCTTGAGTCCTAATTGAAGCATCCCTTGTAGTAATTTAAAATCATTGCTTTTTGCTTTACCTATACAGGAAAAGCCAATTGGAACACTAACCCCACTCAAGCAGCTTTACTACTACTACTACTACTACTACTACTACTACTACTACTACTACTACTGCTACTACTACTACTACTATTATTATTATTATTATTATTTTATTTTATTTGAAGACACAAATGAAACCCAAATTACTCCCTGGAGAGCATTTTTTTTTAACCTCAGTATAGGCCTCTTTTATAGAACATTTTCTCTCCTCTCCTTTGAACTCTATCTTGTCAGACAACACCTTTTCCAAACACAGTGACCAAAATTAAAAATAGACTTTTCATCCTGCAAGACCACATCTAGCAGACAAGATTTATACATCCCAGCACATTTGCATTTTTTCGCAACAGCAGCTTGACTCATGCAATTTGCATCCACTATAACCTGTGGATCCCTTTCCTATAGATGAGCTTGTTCTTCCCCTTGTATTTATGCAGCTGATTATACATGCCTAAAAGTAGAATTTGTAGAATTGAATTGTATCTTACTTTTTCCCTTAGCTCATTTCTAATTCAAATTCTCTCCTCCAGGGCATTTATAGGTCTTTCCACCTTGATGTCATCTATAGATTTAATAAACAAACTTTTCATTCCATTAACCACACAACAAATTAAAACATTCAGCAAGTTAAAACTCAAGACAGGAACAAAAAAAGCCCCCAAAGCAATGCAAAACACAATGTTCTATCTTGAAAACAAACACTGTCAGCACGATTTTTCAGTGCTTACACCTGCAATATAGTGGTTTTGTCCAGAATGTGAATCTGCAACTTTCAAACGTCATGCAAGTCAACATCAGAAGCATGAATCCTGAAAGTTAGAATATCTGTGGTTCCCTCTCTCCCCAGAATATCTGTTGCTTTAGTAGCAAGATATCAGACTGATTTGATGCACATTGTTTCCAACAACTCTCCATGGTGATTCCATTGCATCTCATTAATACCTTGCAAATAGCTATATTATCATTTCTGTTTGTTTGCTTGCTTTTTTATTTAACTAGAAATTGAAATTACATTAGTTTCTATTCTACAAGCTCCTTCTTCATGCCTTTTGAAAACAGAAATCTTATTTGTCCTTTTCCAGACTTCTAAAACCCCAAGTACTATTCATGAGGTTTCAAAGGTAACCTTTCACTTTTTGGAATTTGCTTCATCTTGCCTTCTAAGGAGCTTTGGATAAATGTTAGATATTTTTGAATTGAATGAATCAGTCTTCTGAATACTCTCTAACCTGTACTTTCTTTAAGTCTGTGAAATACTTCTGGTTTATCATTGTTTTTTTTAAACTATATTAATCTCAGCAATATCTTTTTTTGGTGAGAACTAAAACAAGGAACCCCAGAATTTCAGACTTCATCACATTTGATAGCTTTCTCTCTGTTTTGAACAGTGACAATTTTTTCCTTGACTGTCTTCTTACTAATAACATAACTTCCTGTTATCCTTTACAGTCTATGTAGTATGCATCTTGATTTATTGATCTTGTCCTTTTAAATTTTTCCTTACAGGCAAATTTTATTTTTTTATACTTATGTTTAGCAACTTGATCTGTTTTCTGAATCTGTACAAGTCTTTTTTCTGCTCAAGGTCATCTAAGTACTCAGGAGCTGGCCATACCTGTTTTTTTACTCTCTAGTCTCCTTCTACTTTCAATTGTAGCCTCAGAGTAACTTCTTTAAAGGTCTGCTGTCTCTCTTGAGAAACATTTTCCTGAGACTTACTTTCTATGAAGTCTTATCAGTCAGTTTTCTAAGTTGGCTCAGAAATGTTCTCCTTGCCTTACCTCTGTAAGTTGCTTCAGGTTGTTTGTACAGGACTGCATCATAAATCACCAAGAAATATAGACCTACTATTTTGTACGACTTTGTTACAATCTGTTGCCAGTGATAAATCTAATGTGGCAATTTTTTTTCCTTTTTTATATGTTTGCTGGTTTGGGGTTTGGTGGGGGGTTTGGGAGGTTCTGGTTTGTTTTTTTTTTTTAATTTTACTTTTTATGCTACATAAAAAAGCCATACAGAAACGGGTATAAGCAGAGAAACAGCAGGATAAGGGATCATTTTGGTGGGCAGAAACAAACACCCTCACTGTCTCTCCTTCTTTGCCCACCTTCACAAACAGGATACCTTTCAGAAGGATAAGGAACAGATATTGAGAGGCATAAAAGCAAGCTTTAAACGTATCAAGGCAAAGATATCACATTAGCAGTTGCAGCTAGAAATGGATTCATGCAATCAAATATATTCCCTCAGACAACTCAGCAATACAGGCAGCTCTCAGGTAGTCTGCAACAGTCCCTTTCACAGTGCCATCCATACAGCTACATGACAGAGCAAGCAAACACCTCCAACCAACACAGGCTTTTGGTACAGGCACACAGAAATCCACCCCAGGAATTCTGCAGCATTTCAAGGTCAGTCTCCGTGGCAAGGGCAAGAGATTTCCGCAGCAAACGTTCGTCAATCCTGCGGCTGTAATAACGCGGTGCCATCTGCAGCCCCACACCCCCCGAATCCCCTGTCGGCTGCTGCCGAGTTGGAGGAGCCAGGGCTTTTCGTAATTCCACGGTCACACACGCGCTGCCCAAATTATTTAACTCTTTCTCCGCGCTCTGCTGTTGAAACAGCAACAAAATAACCGATATGCACAGAGCTTGGTATGAAATGTAGAAAGCTGAGCAGCAGAGGTGGGTCCTCACCACTCCAGACAGGGCTGAGCGCTGGCAGGATGGACTGGGGAGCGGGAGGGGAGTGGTGCCATATGCTTCCTGCACAGATCGAGTACCTATTGACGTGGGAGAGGCTGCTGGGTCCCAGGCACTGCTGAAGCCACCAGCTGACACCGGTTTGTGAGTTGCTACCCAGACAAGCCCATGCTGCCAGGCTCAGGCTCCAGTGGCATAGCACAAGTGAGGGAGAGAAAAGAGTACCAGCACAGACAGGTTGTTGATTCACTTTCCAATTTCTGTCATTTCTCTTGACAAAAAAAAAAAAAAAAAGGCATTTTGTTCTGCTCAAATCTCCTCACTTGAGTTTCTAAGCCCTCAAGCAGGCGCAGGCTATCTCACCTTTATTTCTAGCATGACGTGCCATCCTGGAGCCTGGAGCTGGGAAGTTTGCCCAGCTCTTTGCAGACCCTGCAGAGCACAAGAAGCAGCATGTAGGATTTGCATAGCTTTAACCCAGAGTGTGTCCACTCCAGGCTCACAAAGATGACAGCTATGCCACAGTTTGCCACAAGCTGGTCATGTTAAAATTAGAGGTGGGGGTACAAGGCTAGCATTCAAAACCATAGCCAAGCTCAAGTTTCCTTAAGATTTGGATGGATGCAGAGAGGGATGCAGAAGAGGTGTGGAAAGTTTGTCACACAGGCAGTTATGAGACACAAAGAAATTGTTCACATCTGGCTTGAACCAGCAAAAGGCCCAAATTTTCCCATCCTCAGGACATTTTCTGAAGACAGAGAGTCTGTCCAGCCAGCTGGGAGAAGTTCACTGCATCATTCATCATTCACTGCAATTTCAATGCTTCTGCACTTGCATCAGCCTGGAAACATTCAAAAACCTCTGAACTGACCTCAACATGAGCATAGAAGTGCAGAAGCATAAGCAAGGGGGAGTAGGAAGACTTGTTGCTTCACAGTAAGTACATCTGTCTTCAAAGCATTGCCTTAGATTGGCTGGGGCTTTAAATGTGGGCAGATATTTCTAGTTTCACTGCACAGCGGTTCATTCCAGCTCAGCCACTAAATACATGAATTTTAACAGCATTATTCTACTCTCCAGCACAGGGAGCTTTGCCTTACAACCCACTTTGTCACTGCTATGCAGAAAGAAAACAAGGAAAGTTTAATAAGAAGTCTTAAATACCACAAATTGAATGCCATTCAGGACAAAACTTTCAAAAAAATCAGCTCTGATATAAGACAAGACCTGAGCTAAATGAACACATTTTCATATATCCTAGATTTTCTTCAGTTACTGAATATTGTTCTTTTTTTTTCTTTGAAACCTGATGACAGTTCCTGAAATAGCATTTACTGGTAGTAAATTCTCCTAAATTATCATACCAGCTATTGCAACTGATCAATTTAATTTTGACTGATATGTTAAAGTGATTATAGAAGGACTAGGCTCCTGAATATAATTGAATTTCAATAGAACTGTGGCAGTTCCTTTCAATATGTAGAAGATTTCAGTCTTTAAGGCTAATTATTAAAGCTGCTTAAAAAAAAATGCTACAAAAAATTTCCAAACTACCGTGCTTTTCACTTCAGAAAGTGCTCTCAAATTTACATCATTTTCCACCACAAAAAAAGATGACATTCCAAAAAGAAAATCATAAGAAACCAGGGAAAGTTTTTATTGAATATGATTCATGAAACATTTGTTTAGCAGAACACATATGGGCTACCAATTTTCACATTTTTGATTAAAAATTCTCACCCACTAATGAAAAATTAACAGATACCTGATCTAAATGAGGATAAAGGTAAGATTAAATATTTAATAATTATCATGACATACTGTTATAGGGTTGTAGATGTTTCAGAGCTTTCTTTTTCTATCACATGAGCTGAAGTAGATTAATGTGGGGTTTTTGGCACTTAAGAAAATTGAAAATAATTAATCTGTAATGGCATTGATGGAAAAAGTGTTCAAAATGTCAATAAAAGTGCTGCTTTAACAGTACTTCAAATAGTCTACTTACGCAACTTAAGAGACACATTATCTGCCAGACTACACACTTTTCCATTAAAATCTATGAAAATCTGCAGGTGTTTAATTACCTGCTCTCCCATTGTTCCTTGGCTGCAGCAGGAGTAGTTTGAACACTATGTAAAAATTAATGTACAATTTAACATAACAGTTATGCAGATTAAAACTTTCCCTAGTTTCTATTTTGTATGAAGAGTCTCAGACAAATAAACCAGAAGTTGCTTTTCACAAGAAAGAGTTGTTTAAATATTTTCACTAATTTCAAAACATTTTGGACTTAGACAAAGAGTTAAGTATCACTATTATAATTATCAACATCAGACCATAAAATACCTGGGGAAATACTACAAGAAAAAATACATCTCATGAGAACAGTTTAAATATAGTCCCCTTTTTCCCAAAGTAGGAGGCTGTTCAATAAATTTTTGTTCAGAAGTTCATTTGAGATTTCACAGAATTAAAGCACAGCTGAAGTTGGAAGGGATTTCCGGGGGCATTTGGTCCAACTCCTGTGCTTGAACAGGGCCACCCAGGCACATTGCTCAGGCTTATGTCCAGACAACTTTTGAATATTTCCACAAATGAGGAATCCAGAACCCCTCTCAGCAACCTATGTCAGGGCTTCATCACCCTCACAATGAAAAAGTATTTCCTAATGATCAGAGGGAACATCCCACATTTCACTTTGGGCCCATTGCCTCTGGTCCTGGCACTGAGCAGCTCTTTCTCTTTGCACTTCCACTTCAGACGAGATCCCCCTGAGCCTCTTCTTCTCCAGGCTGAGCAGCCATCAGTCTCTCAGCCTTTCCTCATATGAGAGTTGCTCCTCTCTCTTCACCATCCTTGTGGTCCTTTGTTAGCTCTCTCTGGTATGTTCATGGCTCTCTTGTACTGGGGGAGCCCAGATGTGGGCCCGGCCTTCCACATCACCAGCACTGAGCGGAGGGTGGGATCACCTCCTTTCAGCTGCTGGCATTGCTTGGCCTAAAGCAGCCCAGGATATCATTTGTTTTCTCTGCAGCAAGGGTGTATTCCTGACTCATGTTCAGCCTGGTGCCCACCAAGACCATGCCAAGCTGCTTTCCAGCTGGCTGGCCTCCAGCATGTACCAATGCTTGAGGCTGTTCTTCCCAATATGCAGGAGTTTGAACTTCCCCTTACAGGAGTTCACACAGCTCCTGTTGGCCCATTTCTCCAGCCTGTCAAGGCCCCTCTGGATGGCCTATCAGCCAGTTTGGTGTCATCAGCAAATTTACTGAGGGTGCACTCTGCCTCACTATCCAGACAATAAAAGAAAATTTTAAACAGGACTGGACCCAGTATTGATACCTGGGCATCACCACTAGTCTCTGGCCACCAGCTAGGTGCTGCACCTCTGACCACCCCCACTGGGCCTGGATGTTAAGCCAGTTTTCAATCCACTTCACTATCCACTCATCCAGGCCATACAGCAGCAGCTTCTCTATGAGGAGCTTACAGGAGATGGTGTCAAAGGCCTCGCTGAAGTCCAGGTAGACAATATGCACTGCCCTCCCTTCATCAGACTGGTGGCTTCATCACAGAAGTTTATCAAGTTGATCAAGTTGGAAGTCAGCCCCACTGACTACTGCTGATGATTTTGTGATATTTAATGTTCCTGGAAATGGTTTCCAGGATTAGCGGCACTATCACCTTCCTGGGGACCAAGGCAAGGTTTGGTCTGTAGTTCCCTGGGTCTTCCTTCTTGGCCATTTTGCAGTGCTTCTAAGTCTTTTCTGCTAGAGTTTCATCAATGTCAGAAGGATTCAAATAGCACAGTTTGATGTTTTTGGCCAAGAACCTCCAGTATCTTGGGTCTGAACAACTTACAAAGAAGGTCAAGAAATCTGAGTTTTCTTTTGGCATTTTTCCAAGATCCAACCAGCTTTTTTTGACAGGCTTCTTATTTTTCTGTTTCATGCTTCATCCTTTCAAGGCAGGCCCAATAAAAGGCAGACAGTATTTAGCTGTCTAGTTCATGAATCCTGAACCAAATATACACATATACTCAAAGACCATGAAGGGCATTCCACTACATCAACTCTGCCCATTGCATGGTCTTTAGTACCATGCTTCACCCACAATCAACAGTCCAGAACCCACTTTGGGGACGAGGCATCTCCTTTCTTTCCTTACAGAGCACAGCTCTTCTCTATTTCTAAAACACTGTAGTATGAGAAAACAGGAAAGAAAACAAGCCCTATTTTGTGAAACTGCTCAGTGATGCTAAGTTGCATTCACTCTGCAGGTTTATGTGTTAAATTCAGAGCATTGCTCTCCAAGTCAACAGGGGTTGAGGCATCCTCCACCCTTGCCATAGGAACTATCCTACACTACAAAAAGAGAATTAATTAGCAATGGAACAAAGGAAAGAGGGAGAGTGGGTAACAAAATAGAACAGTCTCCAGGATCAACCTGGACCACTTCAAGGATAGTAGTTTTAAGTTTCGCTCACTGGTCCCTTTTAAATACTTTTTATCTAACCAAGGCACCCTAAGATTTTGAAATCTCTCTTGAGATTAGCACAAACTATCTACTTGCACCTCAAGAGAACCAGATGGGATGCCTGTCTAAAGGGACACAGCTCATTTCTGTCAGCCCAGGTCCTTGAGGTAATGGTGAAGAACCATGTTATGCTGCACTTGCCATGATGCTACACACTGGTTCCACAGTATCTTGCAGACCCAATCCCAAAGTTTGTATTCTTCCTGAACCTTTCAAGATAGAGACTGTCACACCACTGCATCTGCATTGCAGACAGACAGGCAGGTCCCTGGGCAATCCATATCTTTTGCAATCCTTTGTGAAAACAGCTCATTGCTTTCAAAGGTATCCTGGAATATATTTTATGGTATTGTTGCCTGTTTAGATAAAAGAGCACAATTAGACCTTTCACTTGGCAGATGTCCCTTATGTGGGAATTACCTCCCAGCTCTCAAGATGGCCATCAGAGGTAGATCATGCCCAAATCTGCTGCAAAAATGTGAGATGGATGAGATCAACTGCTTTGTTATCCTTGTAGGCTGTCTGATCAAAGTACTATTTTCCCTGAATAGAGAGCACGTGTCCTATCAACACCATTACAGTTATTGATGCTAACTTTAGTTTTATGCGAGTTATTTATAGCTTTCCACATTACCATTTAGGAACTGTAGAAGTCCTACTTTCCATGTTTCAAGGCAAATTTAGGCTTGTTCTATGCTCCAGTCTAAGCAAAGAAAAAACCTGGAAGCTGTGTGGTCCTGTTAGCAGGGGAATGCACACAGACTAAGAAGCTCTATTTTAAAAGTCTGAAACACAATCCAGGCATTCCCCAATTTAGGTGCCAACAAGATTTTTATTAAACTCTTGACCTTGAAGAAGCACAGTCTTTGCTGCTCAGGGCTGAATGTCACTCTCAGTCCTGAAAAGTGCTAGTCCCAGGCTTCCCCACAATATGTCTGACAGCATGTGGATGCTGCATGATACAGTAGTAAAAGTCTCTCAGAGGGAATTTCCTCCCTCTTTATACCTGCTGCTGTTCACCACTAACCCTGACCAGCTGAAAAGACATCATTTCATAGGAGGTTACCAGATTTTGCTGATTTTGCTGAAGCAAATTGCCTTATGTAATTTTGATATTTTCGCAAAGCTAAAAATACCAAAATAGGGAGTGGAAGGGAAGTGATGAGGTAATCATGTTGAGAACTTTAAATATATAGAATAGAACTAAGAGAGCAATACTTGTATTTAGTAGCTGGAAGAACCTTTCGGAGCATGAGAAAGAAAGAGACAAAGACTTCAATTCAGTTCTTTTCTTTTCCTATTATGCAGGACTGCAGCATCAACAACCAGCAATTGAGAGAAGAGATACATCATTAAACTTATTTATAGCATTAACTACTTTGCATTCATCCACACAAGTGAAACTGTAAAAAGAAGAAAAAATTATAAAGGGAGTGTGTGGTTCTTTCATTAGCTTGTCTGTAATGTTGGATTGGTCCATAAATTAATGTGTAAAAGAGGACGGCAAAAAAAAAAAGAATTCAAAGCTTTGCCATTGTAATTATAGCTCTTTAAATATCAAAAGACACAAAGAAAGATTCCTTTTGAAAAGAGTACCAATTCTCTTGGCAAGCCACTATTAAATACTTGCATAAATCTACAGTCTGTATCCTGTAAGTTGAGGTGACATTGCTATCATGGCTTACAGGTCTCTTCACATGACTATTGGTGCACTTCAGCATTATTTATATACATATATTATCAAGACACCTGGTTGAGATAAGATGCCTTCTTTCTGTCATGGGTGAAGGGCTAAAAAGTAGCAACTAAGAAATCTAACAAGTAAAAGGGCTTTGATGAAAGGTTACTTAATTGATTTGGGTTGTTCCATATACAACCTCTGGAAGTCTCTTTGGTACAACTCAGACATTCAGGTGCAGTTTCATCACAGATTTACCAGTAACTTCTCCATAGCGTGGTCCACATGCAAGTACCATGTCACAGCAGCAAGAGCCGTGTCCGCATCCCTCTGTCTTCCAGTGCACACAGTATTTGAGCCCAGAAAGCCACCAAAACTAACAGACAAAATACAGTAGTAAAACATCTTCTAATACGCAGAACAGAGTTGATTTCTAGGCACTGCAATTTCTAAATTAAATGCCACAAAGCTCAGTGCTCACCCACAATTTTTTCCCTCACAGGTAACCTTTCCTCACAGTCTCCCAGTGAGTCTTTTGAAGGGTGCCACAGAGAACAGATCTCATTCTTGGCACCTGCCAGGATAAATCAATTTTCTTTGGTCCTTTATACTTCACAAATTGCAAGTTTCCTTAGGGGCAGTCCCATGTCAGAGCAGTAGCTCCAGATATTTTCTAAAAGGGCCAAATCCCACACTGCATGGGGTCTCATAGACTAAAATAATCATGCACTGCTCCTGAAATAAATCAGAAACAGGCTTTTTATGAAGTTGAACCACTGCTTCCACAAGGCTGAGGTCAACACCTTTGTGAGCAGCTGCAGACCCTGTGGGTTTTTCAGGAGGCTGGTTGTTTCCTCAGGCCACCCAGAAATTGCCCTGTTGATGCTCGATAGTCATAGATAGATCCCACAGCCTCTCTTCTAAACTGACACTTTCAAACAAAATCCAAGATACAGCTCATCAAATACACAATGGAATGAGAGAGTTCTCTGGTGAAACACAGCAACTTTCCCCCAGATGCTAGAAACATAAGCCAGCACCCAGAAATGGGCACTTGCAGGACATATTTTATGAAGCCAGGGAACCTGGGTGCTCTCCTCTTCTTGGTCCTCAAGCACATAGTCAGAGGCACCATCCTTTCTCACTTCCAGGTATTAACTTTACTTTACAGGGTAATCCAGCTGAAGAGAAGCAGGGTGACTTTGTTGGTCACCTAATGGGTATGAACTAGACCACAGGAGAGCAGTACAGGAATGCACCATCTCAGGACATAAGTGGGACGTGGCAGAAATGTAGAGCCCAGAGGCAGTGTGGGGCACACCACAGAGCTGCTTGCCATAGCTCCTACTGAGATACAGTGGGTGAAATAGCTAATATCTAAGTGTAATACATTTCCAAAGCCAGCTACACAGTCCGGGCAGTATCTCTGCCAG
>NW_008235744.1:86813-133666 GCF_000691975.1 Corvus brachyrhynchos | reverse complement strand
CAGGAAGAAAAGCAGTTGCTATCACAGATGCCCTAACCATCAAAAATACACAGTACTTCTTCTGCTGACTTGCCTGATAGTGATGAAGAAAAAGTTCAAGAGCAGACCCTTGAGGTGCAGTGTGCCGCCTTCTAAGAGTGACTTGACACCATTTAGCACAACCTATATGCATTCTTCTCCATGAGCTAACAAGCCAATTAATTATGAAAGGCAACAGGTTTTGGCCTAAAGCCAAATTACAGTGGTGTCATTAGTCTTTGCTTTGTGGAAAAATCAAGAGTCCTGCCTGGATTACATTCTTTGAACTCTTCAGTTCAAGGATATTGTGCTGTAGAACTCTAAGTAGGTGCTGACACTTACATATGCATCATAATAACAAGTGCAATAATAGCAATAATCATCCATATTTGTAAAGGATTTTTCACCTTTAAGTGTTCAGAATCTCTTGGTAAAAAATGTCACCTCAAACAAACACCTTTCTTGTGTACATACCCACCTGAAGATGAGGAAACACCACCTGTATTAATACATAAAGTTTAGCCTGAAGGAGCCAATCCACCAGCAACACTCCTACCCCTATCCACAGCCTGTCCCTGCTCTCGGTACTGCCCCTATTTCTGACCGCCTACAGCTTGGATTTTTTGCAGATTATCCCTACAGACTGATTGCTCACAAATTTAATTTCAAGGAACAGTATTTTTAAAAACCGGAAGAAGGATGTATACCTGACAAATATTTTGTTTCAATTAAGATACTTTAAATTAGAATAATACACTAAAAAGTAGAACTGCTGGGTCTACAATATACATTTTAAAACTATACACATGTAGAAAAAAAATCAATAAGGTCTGAAGGAGACACGATTTCAAGCAAGATGGTGATCCCCTAAGGATTTTGCCCAATTAGGTTGCACCTCTACCACAACATTTTAAGGTCTTCCTCCTGAGATATCTTCACTTTCCACCTCATTTCATCACCCAGCACTGCTGTGCTACCCCCTGGCGTCACTCTCTGAATTGCTGAGCAGGCCGGAGGAGCTGCCATGAGCCTCCCAACCCATCAATGCAGCATGCATGGCTCAGTGATGCGAGTGAGGGAGCTGCAGCCAGCCAAGCAAACGCTTTATTCAGAAACTGGGACGGCTCGGTCTGAATCCCATTCAGCATTATTTATTGCAAAGCGTCATATTTAAGCTATCAGGATCAATGGCTCATCTCATCAGATTTCTGTATAATGTGAAACAATGGGGTTTCACCCTGTGACTTCTGTGTTGCTGTTGCTGCTTCTGATAAAGTATTATGCAAACATATTAAAGGAACCAATAGAAAACACCTGAGGTGTCTATCTACATGGGGCTCTCTTTCTGAGATGTCTATCTATCTTAAAGTTTTATTACTTCTGGGATCTCAAAAGGCTTAGGAAACATCACCAAACATTGTTTCATACCTACTCATGAAAGGGTAACATAATAAAACCAGGTCAAACAACAGTGAATATTAAATTTAATGTAAAGTATGCAAAAGAAAGAAATGCAGGAGGTGTTGGAAGAATTATTAAAAAAGAAGGAACTGTACCTGTGATTGTGGGGGTTTGGTGAGGATTTTCTGGGGCAGTTTGATGTGTTTTTAACTAGCACACAAAATTATTTTACATCCATAGAAAGATGCAATTAATTTTTTACTTTTTTTTTTCTGACTAAATTTGGAGCAGCTGAGAGGTTGGTTATTTCGATCTTTAAAAATGGACTTATAATGGTGCCATCTGTTGGCATATGACAGATATAGCATCCCACAATTCCAGACAGAGCCACAAAAATGCAGAAAATTAAAGGGACAGATGTGAGAAATACATGCTCTCATTTGGTTCCACTGTTCACATCTGTTCTCCTCAAAGATTTTTTTAATCATATAAATCTATCCACAGAAACTAGTACCCTGAAATGTTTGGCGTTTCTGGTAACCATAAAAATCATATTCTAGTAGAGTTTACTGCATTCCAAAACATCACTGGATTCATAAAAATCTGGTTTTCATCAAGAGGACACAAAGTATATAGCAACATTACCTGTCTAAGTTCCCTCTCCTTCACAAATCATGAGTATGTCTCATGCAGCAGTAACTACATTGCAAGAACAAAATTTCAACAGGTATCTGAGATACTGTGTGTTTGCACAACACCTAGAGAGGAAATGGGGCTCTCTTTCTGATGGTGCCTGTATGTTGCCCTGTCCCTGTGGGACCCCGGAGAGCGTGACCCCGGTGCTGCTGGTGTGAGGGCACTTCTTGTCACTGAAAAGGTTGCCTACCATTGCAGGCACATCTGCCTTTATTTGCCATGTTACCCATTTCTTTTCACCATGCTTTTGACAGGCTGCTTGCTAATGCTTCCAACAGCAACCAAGATTTTTCCCTCTCCCTGCTTCCCTGTCCCAGCTCCTCTAGTCACATAGCACCAGCCCCCTCCAGCCCCTTCACTGACCTGGGTAGTGTAAGACCTCACTGCTCCTGACAGGCAGAGATGAAATAAGCACAAAACCAGTCACACAGGTTATTACTCTTCCCTCTACTACCCTAATTTTCTACACCTGTTAACTATTTTCCTTTGGATTTGAACTTTGCATATCATTTTCACCCAACAAGATTGAAAAAGTACAATCCCTATCCCACCTCCACCCCTATTGTCTTCATGGGAGTGGGGACTAAGGATGTTTGCATTTTTGTGAGACACATATATTCTTCCATGGGCAAACATGTACCTCCTTTTTTATTCATTGATAGGTTTTAATAGAGAGTAGAGAAATGATGCTCAACTTCTTATTTCATCTTGGATACAGTGAGCCCATTTTCACCTTAAGTACAACATATCACCTCTGTAATACACTACATAAATTCTCTCTCAAAATGGCAGCATCATCAAAAATTAAAAGGTATTGTACAAAGCAAACAATATTGGAACTACGTAAGCATGTTGATTATTCACATGAACAGTTTTTGGTATTTACAGAAAGCATTGACTGATGCAGCTCGCTGGCCCCGTGAGCACTATGTTAAATCATTAAAATGTGAGCAGTCTTTATTTGTATTGCAGTAATATTCTGTATCCCCATCCCAGAACCCCAGTGTACTCAGTGCTTACAAACAACCACCAAATCACGATGTGTATTTGAGAACTAATTTTTTTCCTTTAAGAACTAATTTAATCTTTGACGACCTCTCATTTTTCTACCTATTTTCAATTATTTTGAAGCATAAAATGACCTGCAGGCTACCAAGTGGAAGACAGAATTCCTCCACATGCCTCCTACATGAAACATCAAAATAAGTAGAAAATCCTAATTATTGCATATTCCAGAAAGGCCAGTGATCTATATAAAATTCACAATACATAAGCAATTACATACTTGGCTTTAGTTGATAAGTGATAGTTGACAATAGGCTTTCTGGTCCCTCTTGCTCCTCAGGTAAATGAATAAGAATGTAATGGAAAAATCCTTTCTCAATAAAGATTCTGAATTTAAGACCAAAGCAATTTTTATATCAGCTGGTACTTAGCACTGCCTATCTAAACATGATAGAAGTTTAAAAACAATGGAAGTAACCACAGCTTCTTAAGTTTCAGATGCCAGTAAGCAGTAGGACCAGAGATTCAATAGCCCCTCTGTGGGCTGCCCTTTGCTTAGATCTTGTGGCCATATAGCAGGGCCATGATTTGTATTGCTATGAAAAGCCAACCCAGGGAATAAGGAAAATACATTAAAATACAATAAAATTAAGGCTGTCATTGCTAATATGGAGTCTCTTAGAATCATTTTGTCTCATATTTAATTACACTTAAAAGTAAATTATATTTATATACCTACTACAATTCTGTCAGATAATGGGGTTAGGCTAGGATTTATTACAGAGAAATCTGCACTAGCACACTGTTGATCTACAGTTAGCAGTTTCTCCACTTTTTTCATGCTTTTCTCCAGACTGATAATTCTGTGCAAAACATCCAACTTCAGTCGATTATTTATACAACTACTTGACACTCCAATTCTTTCTCGAACGAGTTTTTTTTCCAAATTAATTCTAGAACTATGAAGAATAGCTACACAATTTTCTTCACTCAAAAGAAAATCCTAGCTGTGGTAGAGATCTATATCACCTAAATTTAGTCAGACCAAAAAGCTTGCAGCAAAAGTCTAAATGCAAAGTATAGAGACAAGTGGTTTTAAACTTCTTTGCACAACAAAACCAAAAGAGCCTCTGGGAGTTGTTTCAATATTCTTAAAACTCCAGTCATGACTGGAGACAACCTGCCTCTTTCCTCCATCCACTGGGAAGCCAGCTAGCTCCTGACAGGCTGTAGTGAAGCTGAGCTGCTGAATTCAAGAGTTTTTGAGAAACACTTGGTGCACTTACGAAATAAAGTGTTACATAAAAGAGAGTCCCCATGATATCAGACTTCAGCTGATATAAAGAGAAGAGCAGAAGCAACAGCCAAATTTGTGAGGCACCCTATTCTGTCAGTCTTGCATCTCTCCCTGATGCCTTAGGTTTTAACTTTTATATTTTTCAAATTCTGTACTGCTTAGTATGTAACTCTGAAGTTTCTTGTAGCCTGTTAACTTCTGCTCTCTCATGCTAGGTAGACATTACAAAGCCTGCCCTTCAAGGACACTCAGACCATCCTAGGCCCAAAAAGTATAAACCAAAAGCCTTTGGGAGGGGAGCAAGCTGAGGGGAATTACATCATTAAACTGAAGCTTTAACTGGAGAATTAACCCTGATATGCAAATGAACCAAACCTATAAAAGTGTGAAGAACTCATGACCTCTTGTCCATCTTGGGGTCCATCTTGGCAAAAGCCTCTGGCTCCTCAGGGGGTACCTCTGAAGGCCTTTCAAAGAAATACCTACTTTTATTCCCTTACTCCTGTCTAGTCTCTGTTTCTAGGAGGCCTCTTAAGGCATCATCCCGCTGTCAGGGACATAAGCAGAGAAACACTCAATATTCTGAATCCTGAAAACGCTCAAGCACAAAAAAGGTAGTGGGATGCCTGGCACTTGCAAAAGGAAAACAATTCTGGCCTTGCATTGAATGCATGTTATTTGTTTTTAATTAACATACAAAAATCAGTAAACTTGTAGAGTGCAGGTATATTCAGGTTCAGAGAGCAGTTGAGCAGGGGGTTCAGTGTCAAACCAAAACACACACTTACCTTCTGCATCTGTGTGTTGGAAGGCATGACTCATCAGCAGAGCACACTGTGGAAACGGGCACCCCTCCAGCCCTGACCTGAGTGGGAGGAGGCTCTGGAGCCAGGACTGCAGATGGAAACAAGACCCATATCCACTCATGCAACCAAGGGGTTAACAGCTCATTATATCTCCCCCCAATAAAGCCACTACTGATAAATGCAGAGCAACGCTTCCTTAGAAATTAAAAGTTACCAAAATAAGTCGATTTCAAATCCTGCATTGTGATGCAAACACATTTTTAAGAAGACAAATATACAAATCAGAAAATGTTCACCTGGCCATTTGTAAGAGGAAAAAAGGCTTGAAGATGCTCAGTGCTCCTGTGTCACTAGGGAAGGGCCATGTAAAAAGTGCTTCTGTTTATTTCATTAGCATCCATTTTCATCAATACCCAAGATGGTATCATTTCACACACTAGAAAGCAACTGCCAAAAACACGCTTTCAAAAATGTATCAATTGATCAGAAAGTGCTGATGAGATGAATCAGCTTATGCAGACCAAGGAGAAAAGGCTCATAATCCCCTCGCAGCTGGAAGAGACTGAGTATACAGCAGCCGGAAAACAGCCGTAGCAAAGCCCTTGGGTTTTTTGCTGGTCATGCTTAACACTCCTACACCACTGCCATCTGCCGGCAAACAGAAAGGTACACATTCCATTCTAAAAAAGAGAAATGAAACATTAGTAGTATTTTTAATTATGAAGTGTTGAGGCTGGAAGTAAGGTATTTGCAAGATCCAAGGCTGCAGCAAGGCACATGTGCTCACCTGAAGACACCACAAGCTTGGAAAGCACATCCCCTTCCACCGGCAGCATCAGCAGCACTAATTAATATTATTGCTCCCTTTTTGAAAGGATTCACCTTTCCACAAGAAAAATCAAGTCTTAAATGATCCTTTGTTAAAGACAATGTAAAAACTTCCACTGGCTCTGGTGGGAATCTACAGGTGACATTTAAAAAACACTGACCCGTTGGATAATACTTTTTTTGGACAGTTAATCTATGCAATCAAAAGAAGAAACAAAAAGAAAAGTACAATGCAAAGTCAATACACCACAACATTTTCTTCCTTTCGCTAGTCAGTTTAGGTTTTCCATTAAATCCAGAGGAGTCTTCAGTGACACACAACAGCAATACATGCACAGACCTCAACAAACCTTCCTGGCACCCCTCTGAGTGCCAAAGTGCTATGTAGTTTACACAAAAAATTTACAGTGTGAGTATCTTTTCATTTTCCCTGGCCAAAGGGTGGGGTGGGTCAGCTGATCAATACAGATTGGAACACCAGCAGTGAGTTTTCCTGTGAATTTCTTTAGGATTAACTGATGAGAAGGAAAAATGTTCAGTTCTGAAAACTCAGGTATCAGCCCAAAAAGCAGAGGACCTTTCACAGGTCTAGAACTGGTTAAAATTTTTCAATTAAAAATTAAACTCTGCAGATAGAACAAAATAATAATAATAATAGCAATAAGAGCATGCAATTTACTGCCAAGGCAGTGATGTTCTTTTAGGAAATAATGTAGATTTTGTGATTTAATGAGTCTTCAGAATTTTTCAATAGAACAAGATTGTGCCTTAGGAAACAAACAAAAAACCAATCAAATCTTTGTTCTGTAATCATTAATCTGTAAACTACAACCCTATAAACTTTAATCTATAAATTGACACATCTGTATTATTCATGCTATGACAAGATCTAGGAGACTAGGTTATGGAGCAGGACTCCTTTTAGCAGCAGGACAATATAGGAATGTACAAAGTTTCTAAGATAACTGAAAAAGTTACCATGAAGTCACAAGTGGAGGAATCATCCTGGCAGTGATAGCAAGAAGTTTCTCTGAGCTGCCTGTGTGATTCACATCACAGAATGCAGCGAGCTGCCCTCATTCTTTGCCATGGGCAGCAGGCACTACTTAAGGATGACTCCTTTAAACTGGGCAGCAGTATAAGAGCCAGCTGAACCTCATGTCATGGTGGGGGGATGACAAAGAGTTGAGCTACCTGCCTCTGGTCAGCATCAGCCTTTCTGCTCACATCACCTAATAGTATTGTAAAAAGGCAGAGAGAAAATACAGATTTTGAAGGAGGGTACAGAGATAAGATGGCAGTATGAAAAGAGAGTGATGGTATTTTTAAGAAAATTAAAAGACAGAAAGAAATTGGCACCTTAGGTTACTTCAGAGGAAGAAGTTGGTACCATCATAGTGGAAGAAGTTGTGGGTTGGCTGGGAAGAAGCTGTGAAACGAAGTTTGTGTGCAATGTGCTAAAGAAGTGATAAAGTCTTAGCAATGGCCTGGGGGAAGAAAAAAATCTTGACAAAGTTGAAAACTGTGTCCTGCATATTTGAATAAAATAAGGCAGCAATTCCCAGCCAAAATAGATAATACGTGACACAGAAAATCAGAAAAAATGTTACCAGCACAATTGGATTGGAAATACCAGAAAAAATCTGCAGCAATTGGCTGTAAGATGCAGGAGAGGCAAAGACAATACCCAAAAACATACTGCCTTTTATAGGTCTGAAGGAAGTAGGAGAGCAGACTTGCCTTGAAGACAAAAATGGGAAGTGGATCTGTGAATTTATAACAGAAAGGATAGTTTGTCTTCTTTTAATATATTATATTTATCCTTATATATATATACATATATATATATGTGAATGCATAAAATAAAACTTTTGTATTTATATAAATGCAAAGATTTATATATATATATATATATATATATATGTGAATGCATAACATAAAACTTTTGTATTTATATAAATGCAAAGATTAAAAATATAGACCCTTTGGGAACTTCAATTAATGGTTGGCCATTCATGAAGAGATATCACACGTGGGATGGGAGTAACTGGGAAGAAGAAGGTCTGACAACAGAGAGTAAGTTTGGAAGTATAGAAATAACACCAGTCTCTGAAAAAAAGCCCAAAAAAAAAAAAAAAAGGAAAGAAGGAACAGAAGAATAAAAGCCTAAACTAGTCTGGATTTGGAAAAAGGAGATGTAGTCAAAGTCAGTATTATCACAGCTAGGAACTAGGAAGAAATTATCGGGAGATAATGGGAGTTGCTTGCAGGGAGTACAAGGGAGAGATGCAGGACAGGAAATGGCCTAGCAGAGAACTGGAAAATAAAATGACAGCAGGTGGGATTTCCAGTGATTTTGGAGAAGTGAAAGTGAAGAGGGAAGGGGAAAACCCAAGAGCTGAAATCAACACTGATAGATCGACAGCCAGAGAGTGAGCAAGGAAAAGAGAGCATGCAGCATGTAGAGTGGGTAGTTGATGCCAAAATGAAATCTGAAGTATTCATTCACATTCAAGTCAGAGGAAAGCACGTCTATGGCTTAGTTTTTTGGCCTATGATCTAGGCAATCTCAAGAGATGAAGCCTTCTCTTTGCCCAGGAGCCCAGCTCCCATGATAAAATATTAAAGCATATGTGTTATAGAACATAACTAGATAAATGGAGCATCACAGAGAAGTAAACAAGCAATATGGCATTGAGCAGAGATCTTGCAAATGAGGGGGGAAAAATATCAGCATTTTCTTTCAGTTTGGGTCTGGAATCTATCCTGAATTTGAATTAAGTGTGAAGATCAAAAGTTAGTGTAGTTAATATTTAAAGATATGCTTTGGGGGAAAACCTTGTTTTTCTGATTATTTGTGACTAACTTTTAATCTTTAATTTTTTTATTACACTTTCTGTTGAATAATATTTTAAGCAGTTCATCCTCTGAAGTTCCCCTGAGCTCCAATTTGAGTGTGGTAAATAACATGCTTTGGAACTCAGACATTTTCTTCCATATTCCAAATACTATAAACTTGAAAGAGTGAAAATATGTTTTTTCCTTCTCCTTTCTGAAGTTTCTTTTTCTTCTTATAACTTTGGGAGACATTGTGGGTGTAATGGAGAGTACTGTCTCATTTGTTGCCCACGCAGGCTCCTAAGCTCTATACCTAATAGAAAAACAAGACTACGTTCTATGTTTCAAAAGTGTAATAAACACTAAAAAGGCTTTTCTAGATTAAGTACATTACTCTTTAACACCCTTATCAGCATCATGACAAGTGTGGATTATTGGTTGATTATTTATTTCTAACACTTTTCATTCAGAAGGATCAACTCACTCCCCAAACTGTGAGGTATTGCTACTCCCATTCAGAATCTAAGGCCTAAAATGGTGAAGTAATAATGCCATGTCAAATCTAGTGTAAAACCAGCATCTCATGACACTTCAACTCCTACTCTGTCCATTGGACCACATAACCTGATATCTAATGTGACACAATTTACTAGAGATCTTCTATCCCACTTTTTGGAAAGTATTGTTTTACTATACTAGTAAAAGGTCCCTGGTTAAAGTATTTAGGAAGCAGCCATCCTAACTGTATATTATCCATATCCTTTTTCAAGTAAACGATATGAGATATCTCTCACTACAAGCATAACAGTAATAACTAACATCAGATGCATGATAAACTCCTCAGTAGTTACTGGTTTAGACCTACTGTTTGTAGTTAACCAGAGGAAGAAAATAAATTTCTGAAGGTAAATAATATCATGTTGTGCTTGGCCAATGGAAAACCATTTAACTGAGAACTTCATTCCTACACATTGTTTTATATGTACAGATGGTCATAAAATTATCCAGTTGCAAAAAAAAAAAAAAAATCAATCATAATTCTTTGAAGCCAGAATGAATCAAATTAATACAAACTTGGTAACAAGCTAATATTTCAATAAGGAACTAATACTAGACTCAGAGAGAGTGAACAGATCCAAACTTCATTCACCTGCCACTGAAGTAACAATCAGCCTCCTTTAATAGCATTAAAGTTGCACGATATAAAAAATTAGTTGCAGCCATCAGCAACCTTTGATATCACTGGCACAGGGGAGATCTCAGCCTTCCTGAGGAGCAACACAGGTCTCCAGCCATCAGAGGAACATTCTATTTCAGGCTTGAAGATCTATCTCAAACAGTTAACAGCCAGCCACAGCTCAATATCCACAATAAGTGACCACAGTTTACAGAGCAGAGACTGCTCCCATGAGGGACCATACTGTGCAGTGGGCTGGTACTTCCATGCATGACACCAAACAATATTATTCCAAACGAACACAGGCACAAGCTAGCTTGCTCAGTTGTTTGTTAGGTTTGTCGTTTCTTTTTAATGCTTTCCTAATAAGCAGTTAAGTAGTCAAAGTTCATAGAGTGACTTCAACCTGATGATCTCATGAGTGTACATCTTCCCACAGGAATAGAAGTGCCAACAAGATGAGTTGTTTATTTCTGGTCCCCAGAGGCACAGTACAGCTATAAAGGTCAGACATTACATTTGCAAGAGGTGACAGAGTTTCCGCATCTACTTCATCATTTCAGCATCCATAACTGAGAACTATCCAGACATGTGAATGGCAATAAGGAAGGACAAGTATATTTGGGAAGGTGAAGGTTGCTATGGTATTTAATAATACCATGTTGTCATGTATATTACTACATGACAGCTGGAACTTCAGAAGATCAACCCGTCACTAAAAAAAAGACACTTAAGAAAGTAATTACAATGGACAGATATGCCCGGGTGCCCCAGCTTTCGTTTGATGCTGTGTCTAGGAATTAAGAATGTCATTATTAGATTGCAGAAAAGAAAGAATGATAGCAAAGAAACTCCTGAAGTTAAAGAGAGGTTGATATCCCACATACTGGAAACTTGTATATTGACCCAAACATTGTTAAAAACAGTCATCCAAAGTCCTCAGCCTTCTTTTCTCCTCATTTTTTTACTTCTTTTTTAACTTCCATGTTTAAATTAATTGCAAGTTCCTATAACCCCAGATTAGTAGATTTCTGCACTTTAAACTCAGGAGCTGTTTCAAATCAACTGTAAGCGTTCATAAACAAAGAACAATGGCCATCATTTTTCTAGGAAGACACTAACATGGCCAACTTTCCAGCAACAAATGGATAATTTGAATAAATGAGTGGAAGCAAGAGTGAAAAACAAACCATAAGGATGGCATGAAGGTTGTTTTAGTTGAAAGCACTCTCTCATGCCATAAACATACAATATAAGATTAAAGAAAAAAAAAGAGTTCTTGTTTTGCAAATGTAATTTTATTAACATTAGAAAATTTTCAAAATAAAAATATAAAGGAGATTAGGAATATCTGTAATGACTCATAAAAGGTCTCAGTGACTTTCTGAAAAAATAAAATACACTTCTTAAATGATACTTTAAATTCAGGCATTATACATTTAAGTAAAACATTGATAATCTCAATTCAAGAACTAGCTGGCATAACAGGATTTAAAATGTAATTACTATACACAATGTAAAATTTTAATTTTTATTCAAAAGGGTCTTAGGGTGCAGTTAAAAAAAATTACTATTTCTTTAACCTAAAAACTAATGTCCCCAGAATTTGCACACCCGTTTGAGTGAACAACAGTGGAAAATCTGCTAGAGCAGAGAAATTGTTATTAGATTTCAGAAGGAGCAGTCTTTAAAAGGACAGGAGTTTACTGTTCCTTCCTTGCTGTCCAATGCAAAATTCCATCAAGTTACTGCTGTGGCAGTTATTGAATTAAAAAAATGAAGAGAATACTCATCCTTTTTTACTCTAAATTTTGATAAGCCTTAATCTCAAGATACTAATTATTAATTCAATTTTTTAAAAAATTCAAAAGCAAGAACAAGTCCATGTTTTTATGTTTCAATTTCAGAGGAAATAACCAAATCCAGGTAAAAAGTAAGACTGTGCTTTTATTTTTAAGTCAGTGCCGTACTCGTAGTAACCTAAGATTTTATAAATGCCAAGAATCTTGCTTTTAATTGTCTGTTTTCTTTTAAGAGCTCTATCTATATGTACAGATTTCTTCCTGGAAGCATCATTTTGCTGTTTAGACCAAGGACTAATAGATCCATCAAAACAAGAATAATTTTTATTATTTCTCTCTAAAGAAAGCAATCATTTTTTCTGAGTACAGAAATATTGCAGGATCATACCAAACAAAACACATCTCATTAATTGATTGGAATTCTGATGGCAAGTATTAATTTCTTCCCTTCCTGCAGATCTTTTACCTCAATTAGCAGCCATCAGAGAAGCTAACCTTATCAAGGGAAGAGGGAAGAGGTTGAATGCACCTTAGAAACTGGTATAAACAGGACCCTGGCTGCCCTGATGCAGATGCAACACATCAGAGCACCACAGAGGCACAGGTTACTCTAAGAGCAACCCAGGTAGAGGGACTCTCTAAGACCAGCAAGCAGAAGACTTCAAAGTCCTCCTCTTTTCACACCACCTCTGTGCAGCAGCTCATACTTCATCTTGTCTACTGCACAAAGGCTTTCCATTGACCTGGAAGTTGCAAACAGCAGATTTGAATACACAATGCACTTCAAAGAGCTCACATTATTTATAAAACCTCTGACAGCTTAGTTTACCATCAGGTTTTCTGTGTTTTGGGACTAGTGTCAGCACTGACATACCAGGAGGTGGCCATTACACAGAAGTGATGGGGTCAGCAAATCTGTCCCTGCTCATGATACATTTAGTTCTACAGGTGGTATAGAAGCAGCAATGCTAGCATGAAAACAATATCAATCTGTCTAGCTGCAGTTAGGGCTTCTAGGATGTCCATGAAGTCTCACCTCTACTTGCATTTAGTCTCAGGACTCTCGTTTTTGTTTGTATTCATAAGAGTCTAGGTTTGCTAAACTGAGAACATAGCCTTTGGTTCCAAGCACATTTTTGTCTTCAGCTAAATCTCTTTCCACAGATGACTAACAACCTCCAGTTAAATCTATCTCTATTAGAGAAATAAACTGCACTGAACTCTGACAGATTCATGCAGAATTTTGTGCAGGGAAAAAATGGCTATGAGCCATCATTTAAAGGACATAGCAATTTCTACTCTTCATATCCAAAACTGAAAACCTTCAGCATCCTTTGATAACAAGACAAATCTGCATGCTCTCTGCCCACATAGGCAAATGTTAAAAAAAGAAGTGTGTTGAGGTCCAAGAACCATTCTGATATCCGTGTTTGTCAACAAGGATTCAGCGGCTCTAGAAGTATACCAGAATGATTGTGAAGGTGAGATACTAAGATAAGAATGAAAATAAAATCTCTTCTCAAGTACATGAGGAGTGTTCAAACATTAAATTAGCATTGGATCTTATATGTTTTCACCAAAAAAAACAAAACCAAAAAAACCAACAAAAACAAACAAAAAACTCACCCCAAAACACAAAAAACAAACCAAAAAAAACACAAAAAAAACCCCAAAATAAAACCAACCACAAAAACAAACAAAAAAAAATGCCAAAACACAAAAAACCCCACCACACCTGTGAACTGAAGAAGGATAGGTACTTCTAAAGACTGATGGGCATTCAGGATGTAACTACTTGGGAATCTTCATGAAGGGTAGTGTGAAACTCTTACTGCTGCTGTTCAAAATTAGGTATCAGGTATTGCATGATAGCAGAGTCCTGATGCAAAATAAATGCAGTAAGTGTGGCAAATAATGGTGCTAATGCAAACATTATCACCTAGCTCTGTTTTACAGCAACTATGATGCCTGGAGTAAAATCTAAACCGGCATCGATCTGCTGTAGGCAGCTCACTTCATCTTCCCCCCTCCACTTTCTCCTCCCACACCACAGTTTGTGCTGCACCATTTGATTCAGGGACCACGTGCCACAGTGTTTGTGGCGACACCGTGTAGCACGGTGAGCTATCATTTTTTTTTGTTGTGGTTTCTAGCAGGTAAGGGGGAGAGTCAATAACAAGAATTTAAACTCTTTTTTCTTCTTAGCCAATTGCGCCAGCCTATCTGTTAACAAGATTTCTGAAAATACGGAAACACATTTTGTGCACACATAGCTTTCTTTTGGGAACTTCTGTTAACGTTCTTGCAAAGCCCACACAGCTTCAGGCACTGTGCAAACATATGGGAGTATACAGACTGAAATAAACACAAAACAGTAGAAAGAAATATCAGCAGACATAAAAAATGAGGCCAGTAATAAATACAGATTAAAAATAACATGGATTCAGAGCACAGATTTTAAAAAACAACACGCCACATTCTGGTGGAGACTTCATGCATTTGACACATGCTGCACAGAACTTCTTTAGGAAGGCGCCCAGAACACTAAAATAATCAAATATCTGGAAGCATCTCAATACCACAAGTGGCACTAGTGTAAAATGTATTGAACCAGCATGGATTTCCCCCCTCTCCCCCCACATTCTAATTCAATTAAATGTGAAGGGGAAAAGTGCTCTGTAACTTGAAGTCCCTTTTCCCCCCCCCCCTTTAAAATAGAACCAAATAAACCAAATCTCAATGGCTCCCTCTGCTGTCATGTCTTAGAAGTTTCATTATATTTGTGATTTTTTTTAAAAAACAGTTTTTCCTTCCTCAGTCAGTCGTCTGAGGAACATCTCGTATTTTCACTATCTTGTATTTTCACACCTCACACAGCATGCCAGCTCTAAAGAGTCAAAGACACCTTCATCCAAAAGCAAATTTCTCAAAGTGCAATTCAATGCCTGCTCATCAGGTCTGGAATAGTAACATCTCTTCATGCCTGCATGGCAGCTACACGTAGCATCATGAAAAAATGTTCATGACTGGTTTATCATCTTTGTAATCAGCTTTGGGTAGATCTGGATTCGACTGCAGAGGTATGGATTTTGACTCTAACACCAGACCACTTTGCATGAAACAACTGTATTTGTAACAAAACAACTGTAACAAATATTTCAAAGCTATGGGAACAGTCCTTGAAACAGAATACATTTCTCCTAAAACAAAAAATACTCCACAACCCATTAACCAAGCTGGAGAGCTGTACTGCTTCTGGCAAGCATTCTGGATTGCTCTTCGCCAGGCCCAAGAGACAGATAATGGTCATTACCTGGCACAGGTGAGTAGCGAAGCAGCAATATCAGGGTGTCTGGCCACACAGCTGACAACGACTTGTCTGCCTCTCAGCATCCTGGTAGGAAGCTTAGCAACAAATACTCCATCAGGGACCTAACTCCAAGTCACAAAAGTCAACAGGTCACACAAAAGAAGCAGAACCAGACCCCAGGATCTGCCCTCCCACACTTAAAGAATAAAGAACTCTGAAGGATATAATTTATTCTCACAAATGTACAAAAAGGGAGGATGATAAAAATCTGCAGTGGTCGGTTGAAATACTGAGGTGTAAATTTAAGAGAAAAGCAAAATGCTTCAGTACTTCACTTTCCAGTCTGTGGAAGCACCTCCCAGGCACAGTGTGTGGGGGGAGGCAGCTGAGGAGGGACCTCCCCCCCAGCAGTGCTCCCCTCTCCGTGGCTGCCTGGCAGAAACACACACTGCCAAGTGACAGTCCCTCAGTGCTCCCTGAAAGTAATTTGGTGCCTGAGGTTAATGGAATGACAGCAGAAATATTTCCATACTAGTCACAGAATTTGTCTCAATTGCCTCTGTCTTCTTTCCGCTCCGAACCCGATGCCTCCCAAGCTGGGAGCTATATTTATCCCTCGCACACAGGGATGTTCTCATGGTTCTAAATTAAGCAGCTTCTGTCACGCCCAGGACCAGCCATAACCCTTCTCTATTGGTTCTCCACAGCAGAGTTCTTGGTGCATTTGTGGTGCCCTGTCTACACCAACCATAGATGTACCCACTTAAAAGTCATCTCACTCATGCGGCGGTGAAAGCTAACATCGCTGCATATCCCACACCGTGCGCGTCCACCTTTCACACAGGATGCATTTAAACTGGTGAGAGACAGCCTCTCCTCAAACTGCTAGGGTATCATTAACACCTACAGCCTAATTCTGCCTACAGGTTATACCCACTGCATCTACCTCAATCACCTTCCTCCAGGAAACATGCTGAAACCCCTCACATTTCCAGTCTTCTCATATTTTTGCCAGTGCAAAAACATCCTCTAGATTTCAACTGTTCTTCTCTTTTTACTTTTTACCAGCACGTTTTTACTATGATGGTAGGTTAATTCACCGACAGGAAGGAAGTCTAGTTTATTTTTTGTAAAGTACAAACACTCTAATTTATTACTAACAACCTCTTAGCATGAAATGGCTTTGCTCTCATTTTGCTAGGCTAGGCTCACACATTAAATTCTACCCCTCCAAATATAGATAATACTTCTAAGATCCCAGATGTAGCTTGGAGATACACCATCCTAATCTGACAAAAGAAAATCTGAAAGGGCTTTTGAAATATTCCAAGTGAAATCTGCCCAAATAATATTCAGACAGCTCTACATTTCAAACCTCTGAAATGCCTTCAGCTTACAATCATGGTTCTTTGCTATAAAAGTCCATACCCACTGAATGTCAGACCGGTCTTACCTACATTGCAAGTACAAATTACTTAATCAGCTTCTTAGAGGCAGATACTATATACAAGTATCAGGGAAAAAAGCTTAGCAGAATGTCCAAAAAACATTAAAGAATGATTCCTCCTAAGGAACTTTGTGTTGTCAAATACACAGTTATAAGAGTGATCTATGTATTACACACCATCCAGACAAAATTATGTTCCACTCGTGTTCGTAATAAGATGCATCTTCATTTCCTTGAGTTGGGCCCAAATGCTACAAACTTCCTGGTTTACTGGCATTACTTGTATTACTTTCCTGACTGGCAGGCTTGGAAAGAGAAATTTTCATACAAGAATTGCCCCCATCACAAAGCAAAAAACAAAAAACAAAAAACAAAAACCATTTGGCACACTTAAACCTGTCACTTCTATATATTAGATGCTGGAAAGCAAGGGAGTATAAGAGGAATACAATTAGTTAAAGTGAGCAGTGATCAAGCCCATTCTCTGTGCTTTTTTAAAGAGAGGAGAGAACACAACCTCCCAAAGCTCCTCTTGCATTTAGTCCAGACTCTGCCTACAGAGCTGGAATAATTATCCTGACTTGGGATCAACTAAGTGTCAGAAAGCCTGAAACAAAAGAAGTTTGTTAAACTTAACAGTGTTTGCATGGTTAATTTATTCCCTAACCCCTTCTAGATCAAGGAGAGCCCACATTACTGACATGAAACCAAGGCATGAAGATTAAAGGATGTTTGCTGTTCTACAGAAACTCTGAGGCACCAAAAACCCTGTCCCCTCCTTTTCTGTAGTGCTGAATCCATGAATTTAAGGGAAATCTTCTCATTTCACCCCATTGCAGATGCACCTGCTATATCAGGTGTATCTTTTCTTTGCTCACCCAGTGGATTTGAACTGATCCTTCTTTGAACTCTCCGGATGTGATCCAGCTGTGAGAGAGAAATCTGCAGCAGTCCAGGGCTGCTGCTGAGCTGGTTAAGTCTGATTGAGAGCAATTCAAGTAGCGAAGCTCTGGCCCAGGACTCTGCTGCACAGGTGGGCACACAGGCAGCAGAGGTGCCTAACTCAGCTGACAACTAGATGAGCGCTTGCACAGGTGACAATCAATGTATAAAAAGGACTTTTTCCATCCTAGCTGTCACTCTTTCACAAACAATAAACTCTCTATATTGGCATTAAAATAACCTGAGCTCTGTGTAAATTATGGTACACTTGAAATTCAATGTCCTACAAAAGGGCTCTAGCCTGAGCTGAAGAAAAGAAAAAAGAAACCCGAATACTCAGGTTATAATCTGTGGAATATAAGATGTAATATCCAGCAGCATCTCACCCCTGCTCTGGGAACAGAAGTTCCTGGAAGGAAAATCTGGATTCCTAAGCACTTTTACTTTATTGCAGAAAGTATTTTCTCAAGTAATTACATTTCAGCTAAAAGCAGAGGACCCAATTTTCACCTGGGAGTAGGTTTTCCTACACCAATACGCAGAGGCCCCAACATGAACACAAGGGAAGAAATCTATAGGGAAGAACAAACCCAAACCAGTAACAAACCTTACATCAAGTACATTTTGTCTTTGTACAGGGACAGAAGCACTTGATTCAGTGGGAGTGCAGCACCTGCCCCCATCTAACGCCTATATTTAGTCTCCTGTAGGTTGCTTTAGAATGCTTCCTCTGTAATACCAAACGCATATAAAGATGGAAACTTTGACCAAATGCTCCAAAGGTAATATTGCTAGAGTTGTGAGGTACTTTTCCAAGGGAAAATCGAGTGTGAAAAGTCTGTGGATAGCCCTTCTAGACACACCTAGTAACAGAAACTTTCCAACCACATTTCTATCAAGTGCAGCCTAGATTTAACTTTGCAAAGTAAATGCCATTTTGCCTGTAGAAGAACATTCCATTTATCATCTTGATAATTATTCATATTTGGTTGAAGTTTCTTTTTAACAGAGACAATCTATGCTTAACTTTGTCCTTTTGAGAGAATTCTCAAGGGACTGTTTTGTTCTTTGCTCTCAAGTGAATCATATTGCTACTGCAGAAGATATAACAATTTTTTTTAAAATTATGTTTCGCTACAGAATTTTCCTTCGTTTAAAGGTTTTCTGAGTCTGTTCAAGTTGCGTTGAGCTATTTACGTCATCCACAAACCATAAAGCAACTGAAACAATTCAATGAACTAAAAATCCAGGAAGAGTCTTGATTTAGAAAGTCTCAGCAAACTGGAGGTTAGGTGAGCATGCTGGAGGTAGCTTCTGCTTTCCTTGCTCCCACATTGCTCTTCAAGTGCTCACAATTGGTTGTGGTCAGAGGCAGGATATCAGATTAGCCAGATTTTTGGTCCAACTGTCATATCCATTCATACTGATTGCAAAAAAACATGCAAAAATTGTTGAGTTAAAGTTTTTAAAATATTTTTGCAACAAACTTCTTGAACTTGTTAAAACCTAGGACTGAAATATCTTTTCATACTTTCTGGATCCCAGTTCAGGAAAAAAAAAAAAAAAAGAAATTCAGTTTTATTTACATATTTCATGTATCTATTTTTATAATCTTTTTTGAGCACAATGTTATGAACACTAAGTAACAAAGAAGTGTTTAAAGTAATTTGATTTAGAAAGAATCATGGAAACAATGTACTCTGTGCAATTTAATACATCTTTTCTGCATTCCAATATTCTGGTACATTTCTTTAATTATTGAGGTAGAAGACTCCTATACAGGTGTGCTTTTTTGTGTTAACATTACAAGAAGATTTTAATTTGATCTGTATCGAATATTAGTCATTGTGACATTACTGGCCAAGGACTTTGGGCTCATCCTAAGTCTGTGAAGCTTTGTGACGAAAATGAACGTGGCCCCAAAACTCTGCAGTATCAGAGCATTCCATACAGATTCCATACAGGAGACCTACAAAACTGGATCCAAATCAGCCAACAATGAGTCTTTTATTATTCATGATGTGAGTCAGATGACAGGGGAAGGCTAAAACTTAATCTTAAACCTCTCCTGAAAAATTTCATACTCAGAGGCATAGTCTCCCTTAAGACTCAGCAGTTCTTCTCTTTGAAAAGCTGCACAGAGCTCATCCTTCTTTAAATTTTGCTAGCAGATTAGAGGGTAAATTACTTACCAACCTGGATGTTTCCCCCTTGACTTCCTTCCTCAGGCAGGAGTGATTCGAGGTCAAGTTCTTACCTTTGTACGGAAAGTTGCAACCAGCAGAGAACTGCAGCCATCCTGGGAGCATGCTCCCGTATTTCCACCTCTTCCCTCTGACTCGTGTGATGGAAGACTTGTACTACAATTGTTTTCTCCCAGATCAAACTCTAGACTCAAGAATGCTTAATTATTATCAACAATTTTACTTCAAGACCCCTTTGCAGCCATTTCTGTGCATTCTCTATCATTGATTCACCCTGTACCTCCTCATTAAACCCTTTTCAGTCCCTAATACTTCTCTATCTTCATGGTCCTTTCCCTAGGATTTCCATGTATCCCACCACTACTGACTTCTAATTAACCCTTTTCCCGTTACACACACACACAAATAAAAAATATTTGCTGTCAGCACACTCTTCTTTCAACTATCCCCATTTCCTCAGTCTGTCTTATTTATAGGCTTTTAAGTCCAGTGACATCCATTTGTGAAGTCTAAAGCATCTCATCCTTTGCATGTCCTTCAACTCTCCTGTAGAAAATGTGATTTATTGTAATAGGATTATTATATTATCAGTTAAATATAGATGAGTTTATGCCTGCTGACAGTTGACTAAGTATAAATATAGGAATTACTGTATTACATTTGTGCATTCTAGTTGAGGATCTTTCTCAAAAAATACAAAGAGGAGAAATTTGTGCACACCAATGTTTGCAGAAATATTTTAAATATCAAGATTATTAGATATTCAAGATTATTTATTCAAGATTATCTTTTGACTGCCAAGTGAATATCAATTCTTCTTTCTCTAGCAGTATTTTCATGCCAAAATTTAAGAAAAATTAGCTAATTTATTTAAATAAATCTTATCACACTGAATGACTTAAAAGCGCAGCACAGTATGCAGCTATTCTGTTCTGGGCAGGCCAGCACACCATTATCTCAGTGCTTCATCAAATCATTAATTGCCAATCTGTACTCAGAGGGTGTTTTTTTTCTCCCATTGCTCAGGAAAAGAAAATACTCTGCAGCAGGGATGGTCTCACTTGGGGTCTCTAGTGTCTGTGCCTCAGTGGTACCTTAACTTTTGAGAAAACAATTGTAAAAAACCAGCAAGTTATTTGATCAGAGATCTGACATAGGAGTAACCTGCTCCAAGTCTCCTTTCACAGCAGGCTTACCTTGCAAAATGAGCTGTGTTATCTTCCAGGGTCACACAGGTAGCAGTGCCTCAGCCAGATGCTTCTCTTTGCGCACCTCTTTGTGGGCTGGTGGATTGCTCCTGAGCTCACAAACTCACAGTTAATTGTTCACTTGCTTGCATTACACAAACTTTTTCCTGCACTGCTGAGGGATTTGAAGATGGAGAGGGAGGGAAGGAAAAGTACCTTCCAACTTTAAAAATAAAGTAAAATTTCAATTTCTCCCCAGTGAAAAAAAAAAACCTCAGATTTTTATTCTTAGCAATCATTAGAACTGTAGGTTTAAGATCAGAAACTCCTTCAATTATGAAAAGACCCCAACAAGCACCAAATATACCCAAAAAGCCTAAGAGAAACTTAGTTCCATACTGAACCTACATACAAATGTGTAGTAAAACTGCACATCTGGACAGCATTTCCTCCATTTCCTTTTACCTTAGGTTTTGTTGGTGTACTTTCTTCCTATAGTTGAAAATACCATACAGTTCACCTGTTTTCCATTTTTTGGAAAGATTTCCCTCCCACTTGTTTCAACCAAATGAACCAACAGCTCATTGTTCTTTTACATACCATAGGTATGATTAATTGAATTGCAAGGAATGGAAAAAAAACATCACAAGAAGGCAGAAAGTCATGGTGTCCTTCCAAGAGAATTTTCTGTTGTAGACAAAGCAGGCAGGTTCACTGAACGAGATTTAAGTTCCTCGGTCGCAACCTTACTCTTAGATATAAAGATGGACACCAAGTGAGAAACTCCATCGTGGTGGAATGCTGCAGAAAAGCCGTGTTTAACAAACTTTTTCAGTCCATCTAAAAAGTCTTGAACACCATTAAGACAGATTTGGCACAGAGAAAACTAAATAGAACGTGCAAGAGAGTTAAGCCACAAAGTGTGTGGGAAAATCTCAGTATTTTTTAATGTAAAGCTCGCATTTCATTGTCTTGTCATTTAATCAGTATGAGAATAAAAATGATGCAACTCATCACTATAGCCCGCTCCAACTATTATTCTCAGAAATAAACTAGTAACTGAGTAACTTCTTCAGCTAACCAGCATTAAGTACGAATAGAAGTATCACCGCCCATGGGATCAGCTGGCTAAGTCTAGTGCAGAAGCAATGGCCTTGCTTACTGAAAGAAAGGATGAAACAGGGAACCTTTTACTGGAAAGCAAGGTAAGGCTTTAAACTGATTTAAGACCAAGAGCAAAATCATAATGTGAAGTAAAAAGCAGAAGAGAGATGTGAGATAAATGAGGGGAAAAAAACCAAAACAAAAATCCCATTGCACGCAGACCGATTCAGGAGTTCAACCGGACCATGCAAATGTATTTAGTTTTAATTCTTCAAAAGATTCTTCCAGTATGAGAAAAGCTACATGGAAAACAAGAATGAAGACCCATCTTCACAACACTCTCTTGGCTGTTTAACATCCTTTGTCCCATACAGCTGAGTCCTCTTCAGTATTCCAGCATTTCATCTACTTCCCAAGACACGCATTCCTGTCTCCAACTTTGACTTTCAGTTTTCAAAAAAATCATCAATACTCACTAGCAACCCAAAGAGCAGATAATGACAGTTATTTATTAACATTTAAAATAAGCATAAATTTCAGTAGCTAAAAAAATTCTCTGAATTGTTCTGCATGTGGTATTCTTCAAATTAAAGAAGATCAGTACAACTGAAAGACCAAGCATTATCATCAAATATGAAGTCGAATGGAATACAGATCAAGTTAATAGCAATTACATTACATTAACTTGAAGAAATTAAATACAGTTTTACACATTTCTGATGAAGCACCACACTCACAAGACCCAATGAAGCATCTCATGAGGACTGAGCTGCAAATCAGTTAAGCAGCTGAAAACAAACTCGCAGCCAATTTAAGTTAAAAAAAAAATTATGGTAAGAATTTAGTAGCCATGTTTTCCAGGTAACTAGCATAAGAGGGATAGATTTAACATCCAATGTATTCCAGTCACACGTCACAAACATCTGAATTTTAACCAATTTAACAGCTCTTTATTTCTGGAAGAAGAGATCCCAGTACTCTCATCCCCTATTTCACATAGCTGCTAATCCAAACTGATGCAAACTCCAGTAGGATTCTTGGGTAACAGTGAACAGCAGCTGCATATATTAATGCTTGCAAAATAAAATTTCAGCTTTTTTTTTAAACAGTAGATATATAATTACAGTAGATAATGAATGATCCACAACCTTTAATCTCACCCCTTTACCGAAATGTAATAGCTTAAATCAAAGCTAAACCTCCATTTAGCTTGCTCAAATGCTTAGTTTGGAAATTTTTATTCCTGGACTCCGCATAAAGGGAGGATTTCTTTTTTTAACATCTGAGGTTCTTTCAGATGTTTGCAGAACAGGAAAGAAAGGATGCATAAATTCAGAGCGCAAGATGAAAGTGTAATGCTTCACATAAGAGGGCACAAATCAAGACAGCTTGTGCATTTGGAAGTCCATAATCTCAATTTAAAACACAGTCAGTCATCGATCTAGAGTATCTTGTTTCATTTTACATGAACACCCACTTCATTCTCAAGACACACGTAAACTTGTGCAGGCAGATGAAAAGTTATGGTATCCCAGAGTGGATGAAATTCAAACCAACAATAAAAAAAAAAAAAATTAAGTTTCCCAAGAGTTACAAACTAATTTTACAGGCAAAGGAAGTTAATTCAGTATTAAGATGACAAGTGCAAATGCACACAGGATACGCAAACAGCTTATAAACTCTCACTGTTAACACTTTGGTTATCACCAGCACTAAAATTCAGAAGAACGCTTAAAAGTGGACCTTTGTATTTTAATTACTGCATCCTTAAATTCCAATGAAATACTGTCTGTTTCCACCTTCTGAATGAAAATGCTGCAGAGTTAACTTTAAAAAATGGCATACACCACATAGAAGACTGAATTAATCCAGTTATAAAAGCAGTATTTCTCTATTTACATTGTGGCAAACAAGACAGACTGAGACAAGCTAAACTCAGTCAGAAGATTTCCTCAATCTACAGAAGGAAACAAGGAAATCAGGAACATTTTATAGATTCTGAAAACAGCATTCAAAGCCAGGCTTCCCTTATGAGCATCCAAAGGAAACAGCTGACAGACATACCCAGTGGAGTTTTCACAGAAAAGGTAGTAGGGAAGTGGAAAGGAATGCTTACTTAGACAGGAGTAAGAAATTCACTGTCTCTTCAGTTTTTAACTAAGAACAGATGTCTGGAGAAAGATACTTGAAGACCCACCCATCTGCACTCAGCCTGCAGTGCGGCAGAACAAGTTTATTGTGAAATACGTAGGAAAATTGACTGGAGAAGACATCCAACTGGTCATTGACTCCTGTTTGTTGCATTTTCACTTGCGGGAAGGACAAAGTCAGAAAAGAACAGATAACACAAACATAATGCATCTCCTAATATTAATAAGCAGCAAATTTTATTATTAATATTTTGCTTAGAGAACCCTGGACACTGACAGTATCATCAATAAGAATGCTTCATGATAATTATGAGAACGGATACAAATTTAAATTTGTGAACTGAAAGGTTCATATTCATATATTAAAATGCACTTTATTAAAATATGTAAAGTAGAACAGACAGTATAGAACAGGTGCTTTGCAGAAAGCCTGCCAGCTGTACACTAGTATTTGTATATGAGGCCAAAGTAATTTACTTAGAATTCCTATGACCCATAGAGAAATTCTTTCCTCTCCCATGCTGAACTACAGTGAATGTGTCAAGTGGAAAAGAGAACAAATAAGGATGTGAACAGGTTGCTTCTGAGGAAACTTTCAAACATATTTAGTAAGATCCAACGGTCTCTTGTTAGAGAATTCTCATCTAAGTCACCAAACTGCAATGGTACGAACAAAATACACCAAAAAACACCCCCACAAAATCAAAACCAAGGTTTTGCTACACCTAGATGGAAAAAAACCGCTCTCTTAACATCTCTTAATTTATCACTAAATTATATGGATCTTCACACAACAAAAGGATAAACAAGACACTGAAAATCTTTGTGTATTTCCTTAACTAAATGGTAGGAAAATTAGTACAAATGGCTCTGGAAATCTATTCCTAAAGGGTGATTTGCATTTGAATCCCTAGAATTATTCATTTAAAAAACAGTGCTGGAGAAAATTCAAAGACTGTCTCCACTGGATTTTCACTGCACTACAATCAGATGAAGTCTGTAAACATCCTTCTGGTGAAAGAGTCACCAGAAATTTTGAAAAATTATGGTAACTGCTACTTACAGAATTTAAAACACTGTTGCTTCAACTCAGTTGCAGCTAGGAAAAATGCACTGATTTTTTTAGGAATTTTCTAGGATGACCCTGCTTGAGCAGGGAGGTTGGACCAGATGACCCCACTGTGGTCCCTTCCAACCCGACCCATTCTGTGATTCTGTGAATATATTTCAAGTATGCAAGTTCTCCTATGAAATAGAAAACAACTTCAAAATAGAACCTGGACTAAACAATCAAAAATATTTAAGATGCTTCCTCCTAAATATTGTATTATTTGCACTTGACCTCAACATTATCTTTTGTTTGGTGCCATAGATTTGCCTGGAATAATTTTGGCAAGGGGCTTTTGCATCTAGATTTTGCAGACAGTCAACACTGAAACTGCTAGAGTACCCAAAAAGAAGAAAACAGAGAATGTAGAGAAGCAAGTACTTCATAAATTAAGCCCAGAATAACAAAATACATGAATTGCGATTTGTCTAGTTGTGAATATTGACTTTTGCCCAATCCAAGTCCATCAAAATAAGCAGTGCCCATGTTTTCCTTAAGCCAGCAATGTGTGCGTTCAACTGACAGAAATTATTTCTGTCAAGTATCAAAAAAACTACGTGAAAGATGCCGATGTTACAAAGTCAAAGATATTCAAAGATGAGCAAAACTCTTACAATTTTAGTTTGTCCCACTTGTGTTGGTAGGACAAGCTTTTCCACAGTAGCTTTCTATGAGAATTCTCAGGCCTCCTCAGACTGGAAGAGGCAATCAAAATGGCGACTACTCAGCATTTCCTCCCTCCTCCTCGTATCACTAAATGTGTGATAAAATTGTATCTCACTTGTACACTACCAAAATCTTACACTGAAAGCAGAATTTGTTTTGGTTTTTTTCCCCTGGGAAGCCTTTCCCACTTTTAAATATTCTGCTGCATCTCTGGCTCACCAACCTCAGGTGCTATATATATAGCGCAGCTAAGCCTGTTCAACAGGGGGTACCTGCTTCTGAAAGAACAGGTCTCTTTCCTTTCCCTCCCACCATCTCCCTTCCAAACACTTAACATCACACAGAACTGGCCAACCATTAAAGCAGCAGAAAATGGCTTGAACTGGCTCAGTTTGGATCACAGGAAAACAAAGGCTGGCACAAAGGAGGAGGCACCAGGAACAGAAAAGGGGTTCCACTGATTCCTCCATTAGCAAGTTAGAAAGCAACCATTGTAACACCTTCACCATATTGAAAAATCAGACCAAAAAAAAGGCATTTCTACATTTATTTGAGATATTAAGCACCATTCCTTTTCTTTCTGGAGGAAAAGAACTTGTGCATAAGGAAGCTGAAGGCTAAAAGCTTCACATGTCCATTAACTAATACAGCACTCCACAGCTGATTTTACAATGTTATATACTATTTTTACAGTACTTCATATGCACATAAAATTCCTTTTAATTTCAGCTGCACATACTAAACTCTCAGCAGTCAGCAAATCAGTTGCAACATGACTAACACCATCAGCAATCAAACTCTTCTATTTGTAGATTTGCTAACAATCTTGAAACAGTGTAAGAACTGTCACAGCTCTCTAAATGTGATCACCTCCTTCTCTCACAATCCTGTCTCATCTTCCCAGTTTTCAAAGCCTGCAACAGAGTGATGAACCCACTTGATATAAACCTGATCCAATATAAGAGCAATGCTCATGCTATTAGAATAAAAGAGGCATGAGGTAAGGCAGGAAATACTAACAAAGCCTGCAAAAATATGAATACTGCAGTGAAAGCAAACTAGAGTTGCACATGCAATCAATTCCTGAATGCTTGACTCCAACATCAGCTTTCTGGTAACTGGAAACTTCAGGGCATTTTCGTAAGGTATTTTTGTTATAAAGAAGCAGAAACATGCTGATACCTCGACTTATCACAGAAGAACTATGTTCTTTGGACTCACAACACTGACCTTTGCCACTTCAGCTGATCAGTGACAGTTGGAATAAATCAGCCCACAAAGGGAAACAAATAGCTATAAAATCTTTCAGCAAGAAACAGATATGCATGGAAGCAGTAATTTTTGGGCTGAAGCCAAATTTCATAGGGGTCGGGCTTGAAACCTTTGTCTCCTAATCTCTTCTTACAATATGCACTTTGCTTATCCCTCCCTTATCCTGCTTGCTATTTGTTACACATCTAACATTTAGGTGACATTGCTTCTTTACTCCAAAACACAGAAGTAGCTTCCCTTCTGAGCTTCCAGAAAACTGGCAGTAAAAATTAAGATTCATTTCTGCTACTCTGCAGTCTCAAACAGTATTTAAAATAATGAGCAAGAAGTGTGCACTGAACTCTAGTGTTTGCATGGTTGTAAAGAGTGCAAAGGGCTTAAGAAGAGAGAAAGCAAAAGTCAGCAAAATAGTCTGTATTCAAAACAAACCTTTGCTACTTAAGCTCCAGAACTTTGACTGCCAAAATTTGTAAATGAAGGACTTGAAACGCAATATAAACATCTGTGTTGGACAGTAAGACATGAAACATGTTCAAACAATATGTGCTACTGCTATTTTAAGCTATAAGATATCTGACTTCTACATTGCTGTTCTAAAAAGAGAAAGCTATCCTTGGAGTTTGGTACAGGTTGTTCAGTAATTTGTACAGTCAATACACCCTCTTAACAGTTTTTCAATATTCTCTTCCAGCAGACAGAATGTGTTGCTATTGAACTGAAACAGAAGATATACTTTAGAGTTTAAAAACTAGTATAGAACTGGCCCGTTTAATATGTGTTCTAAAATTCTTGTTGCATGGTTCTAAAATCATCTTAACATGGTTATGAACATGTAAACTCCATGGACCAAAGTATTTTTCTCAAAATATTTTCAAATAGGGGGAAAAACATCTCAATGTTGGCACAATGAAACAAAAAAATTTGAGAAACAGAGTATATGCTTGCTAAACAAGAATTATGTTTATTTAGCTAGTGAATCACCTAGAGGAGTAAATTTTCACTTTCATGATAGCAATCTGTCAGGCTTGCAAACACCCAGAAATAGGAATTAAAGATTATTTTAAATGTAGTTATAAAGGTCATAAAAAGTCTGATTTAGACTGAGGTACATTTACTCAAAACTGAGATTCATTGAGTGGTAGCAAACAAACAGTTCCTCAGACAAATGCACTTTTTTCAGTATACATGTTACAGAAAAAAAATAAAGAAATGTGCATTAACTGGTGGTGTCCACCAAGCTGCATATTAATATTCTCTTACACCAAACAGTTTGAAACAAGGGAAATGTCATTCTATTATAATTTCCTGTTATAATTCATTTGGCTAAACTGCAGCTTAAAGTTGCTTTGCCATATTAAAAGATTACTACAATAATTTTCACATGAACATTTAGACTTGAGTTTTACTCCAGGACTAAATATGGCATGATTTGCTTTTTAATCTGTTGAATAGCTAAAAACTGACAATTAAAAAAACTACAACAAAGAAAAAATTAAGTTGAAGCAATGTGAATCTCACATCATTGAACCACTTCTAATGGTTAAATGTTAGTATTTAACAAATTCAAAGAGTTAATGAATCCTTGCATTCGTTCGGTCTCCTGTGCCTTAGCTAGGATGCATAAATACAAAAGACAGCAGATACTGGTAAAAGCTTCAGGACAGAAAGTGCTTGACGAAGGTACAGTTCTCAAGTGTGTTTGGTGAGAGAGTATAAGGGCAGATGCACTGATGAGAACCATTACAAGAAGAGTCAATTTCGTGTTAAAGTGTTCAAAGATGTCACCTTAAGCAGAAAAAAGCTTTAATAACGTCTTCTTAGACATATTAGGCATTTCCAGAGTCTACATCATTAGTGTTGTATTCTAGCAGGACATCTCCATATAGTTATTGTTTGTTTCTATTTCTCTCCTGAAAAAAACAAAAACAAAAAAGGACAATCATGTTAATACACACAGATCAACATTATCTCTTTCCTTCCATTACAGCATTTTCACTGCTTGCAATTTAGCTAAATCAGGCAAAACGCTTTCGAAAAAGCTTCAATTATTTTCTGGAATATGAAATCATACATTTTAAGTCAACTTCTTAAAGAGAAACACAGAAGTATATGTCAAACTAAAAGGCAAACATGTTCCAAAAAAAGCTATCAAAAAAAGGACTTATAATGTCACTTTTAATTCACTCACAGTAAAATATATTGCACAAAGTGAACTGAGCAAGGAGACCAATGGGCCCACAAATAAGGCAAGATATACTTGCCTTATATATATAAATCTTCTGCTTAAGTTGTCAAGAAATGTTCTACTCTCCATCCATTATATCCCTGGAAAAATACGGTATTGCCAGGTATCTCCCTCAAAGCCCCATACAATAAAATGTTCCAAAGTGCTTAAGAACAAAAGGTAAAGTAACTAGTTGGCCCAATACCTTATCCTCCATACAAACACACAAGTGGCAAGAAAAGCATTTTTTTTAAGAAGCCCCATCCATACCTTTTTTTAGAAATTACTTTCAATAACAAAATGGAAAGTCAGTGAAATAGGAATGGCTACAAAGAAACCTCACTTCAATGTGAGCCTGAGTTGCAGTGACGACCATATTAACTACACAGCCCTCATAGCACTGTGAGATGCCACATTTGGCATTCAGGGCTGACATACTAATGGCACTGTAACTATCAGGGACTAACAAATTCGTACACTGTAGTACAAGTCTAACAGAATAAATTACATTTTCGGTGCTTAATCATCATCGTCCATTTTCTCTATTTTGTTCAAGATAAACATACACTTAGGCATTATGACTACCTCTAGCAAAAAAATAAAAACTGATCAACAAACTGTATCTTTTTGCCTTCATAATGCATCTTCTAGACTGTAAAAAGACACCGTGGTCTGAGTGTAAAAAACTAAGACCTCATCTTTCAATAGCATTTTCCATAACACATTTCTTTATATGTACAACTGAGCACATTATAGAAATAGACTAATACCTGCATGGAAGAGAGGCATGTTCTCATCCCCATTAAAAAAGAATTAAAAAAGTGTAAAAATACCTCTCCAGATTTTTATTATTATTGCATCATACAGCATATCAAAAGTGGAACAGTAACATAGCAGGGAAAACAAAATAAACCAGGAGGCATTTGAACAATGATTCCAAAACCACTCTCTCCATATCACATTGAAACTTTACTATGTTAGAAACTATTTAAGAAAATTGCAAATTAGCATATGAACCCACATAGAGTCTCCCAAAAAGACAGTCTAGTGCAAGAAGAAGGTATGTAACACTTATACTGGTTATTACTGGTGATCTAGTCCTTTCCAAGACAGATCTCCAAGTTGCTTCAAGACAAACGCCAAAAAAGTAAAGCTCAGTCTTGGTCACAATGAGCAGCTCATGGTCCCAGCAACTGTGTGTCTAAGACTGGACATTTGCTAGAGTGGAACTTAAGTATATTTAAAGTGAGAATGATACTTGTGCTATTCTGCTAGAAAAACTTTTTTCCGAGTCCAAAAATATATCATTAATATTTTCATAGTAAGATACTGCTTTTTATATGTAAGATTGATAGTATCAGTCATTAATACAAGCTGGTATCTTAACAATGCACTCTTGGCTGAAAACAGATGATGACTGGCCTCATGCCTCACTGTGAGGGTAAGGCATGCAAAAATAGCCTGCTCAGGTACATCTCAGATTATTCCTCTAATATTAGCAGACTTCAACTGCAAGAACTACACAAAGTGCTCAAAAACACTCCTGTGGTAGTAAGTAGGAGCCTATGAAACTGCAGTATTAAAATACAGATATTTTATATTGAACAATTTTAAATACAACCTGTATACACCTAAAAATCATCAGGTCCTGTTCATTTGTAAGTATTACATCCATAAGCACTGACTCAGGCTGTCTAGAAACACTCTCGGCATTTCAAATTGCTGTACTATAAACTGACCAACGTTATGCTTCATGAAGCCCTCAACTCAAAACGTATTTAAGTTCATAAAAACTCAAAGTAGAAAAGGAATGATGACCTGACTACCTGCTTCCACTTGATGAAATAAAGGTGTTGCAAATTTTACACCCACTTTAAATTCTACCAAGAAAAAAGGCTTCAAAACATCAGCACACCTTTCCTGTAGTCTCAGAATTACACATTAGTTAATTACTACATATTATTTAATTTATATTTAAATACTTCAAGCAGATATATAAGCATGACATTTTTCAATGCAAGTGAACAGTACATTCTTCAAATACTGGTATCAGCAACATTTGGCACTCTGTACAGAAAACAGAGAGAAAGAAGACCTGATTTACTCAAAACACACAGTGGTATTCCACTCAAAAAAAATCCCAAATCCCTCCCCAACTCCAAGTTGGATCATGCTCCTGGACCACTGTCTCAAAGTAATTTCCTTCTGGTTTTTTGGTGTTTTGATTTTTGTTTGGGTTTGTTTTCTGGGGTTTTTTTGTGGTTATAGACAAACTAACAGAAGACTTTACCTCCAGAAGGTTTCTACCACCAGAGTAGAAGTTTCCAGCATAACCACTTCTCTCTTACCCAATTAATTTCATTTCTTATATTCAGAGGAGCAAAACTTTTGTCACATCTCTTGCAATGCTCTTGGACGAAAACTTTTTCCTGTATATTTAAGTTCTCTTCCAAAGGTCAATTTCACTTCAGAACTCACCATGGTCAGGTTTACCCAGCTTTATGGGGAGTTTATGAACAGGACATGGAAATTAAGTATCATTCAAACCAGGACAATGTGGGAACATATTAGTTGGTTAAAGGTACCTGCAGCAGACCATATGCTGCAGACCATATGCTAAGCAGATTTCATACATGCAAATAACCCCATGCACAAACCAAGTAAAGGTGAACCTAAAACCTGCTTAGGCCTTAGAAATGTGCATCAATCTAGTATGAACAAAACTATGAAATTAACTTGGCCTGAACTGCGAGGCAGACTTACTTCCAAATTTTAGTTGCCTGAATTCAGAGCATTAATTGAATGATCCCATGCTGAGAAGTAGCTGCAATGTAATTTATCCTCAAATATAATGAAATCTCTGTGCTAACAAAATTTCAAAATTCAAAGCAACAAAAACACTTCCTGATCTGATTTGAAAGAAACTACTGAGATGCACACAACCCTGACTTTGGGATTCCTTTGCCACAAAGAAGGTAAACGAAAAAGCCTTGTTTTAAGTAGTCTACATGTAAATGCAAAAGCACCTTAACAAGAACAAGAAGCGACTACAATCCTTGGCTGTATTTTTTTTCCAAGGTCCCACAAACTGAAGCTCAAGGCCAGGGAAGGCAGATCTGAAAGAATTACTTTGGCTGATTTTTACAGTAGTTGCAAGTGCAAGCATTTCAAGGAGTCCATTTTGAAAGCTGTCCAGGGTTACACAGGCAATTGCAGAGTTCCCACACATCCTCACCTCCAGCATTATCAGCTATACTTTTTACAGTAGTTGCAAGTGCAAGCATTTCAAGGAGTCCATTTTGAAAGCTGTCCAGGGTTACACAGGCAATTGCAGAGTTCCCACACATCCTCACCTCCAGCATTATCAGCTATACTTCAAAAAAAAAAAAAAAAACCTAGAATTTTGCCAAACCTCTGCATCTTACTGCAATGTTTAAAGCGTTCATGCCTGGAGCTGTCTGCTCCGCCCCTCTCCCAAGAGGCAGCATTCTCACAACAGCTTCAGAAGCTGCTTTACTGCAAACTGCGATTTAATCTTCAACTTAAAAGCCCTGCTCATCTGCAATGTAAGCTAACATGTCAGACTGCATTCTGTGAAGTGAGGCGCGGGCACTCATCTGCTCTGCCAACTGTGCTGCGTGGGCAGAAACACCTGGCAGAGGCAGAGCAGGCAGCTGTAGAGGTGGTGAAAAGAAGCCACAGCAAAGTTCATGAAATCTCATTTACTAATGGCATCAGCCATAATCTGCAATTTATTTCGCCCCAGTGTACCATTACAGCTAGGACAGCATAAGCATTGACCTTAGTGCTCAAGAACCACAATGAAAAACAGATTACTGGAAAACTGAAAAATGCCAGAAATCGTTTACTCCATTTATATCACTGGCTGTTAATGTAAACTAGATTACTGAAACTTTAAAGTTGTGTGAAATATTGGTCCTTTTTAACTTCTCACTCTTGAACTCCCAAGAGGGACATCTCCTCAACACAGAAACTACCTTAGAAACAGATAAATATATTTAAATACATTTCTCTGAGAAGCACTTCTGGGAATTCTGGGAAGAACAGAGGGAAGGAACAGATGAAAAGGGTCTCTAGAAGTCTTACATGAACCTAGAAATTTTTCCTGTGCAGATGCCATCCCCTTCCTAAACACTAATTTTCTTCTATTTCTTAACCCAACATGAAAACCACAAGGCACAAATTAAAAATCAAAGTTAACATACAAAGTCAAATAAGGTTTTACACCTTCAGAGTAGCTCCTTCTCCCAGTAAGCTTTATGAATTAATACTCATCTGAGACTCTGCTGCTGCAGATCAGTTGAACAACAGACAGTATATAAGGCTCTCAAGCACATAAATATTAAACTCTGCACAAGCCAGAAGACCTAGACTTCTAATTTATTTATTCTTCCTACTAGTTTTGATGGCATTTTACTTATTTCAGTCACTGAAACATACTTGTAAGTACCTTTTCCTACTATAGGAAAAAATGTGAACAAATTATAGTAAAAAGGTAAATAAATTTAAATTTGAGCAAACACATGCACTGTTAGTACAACATGGACAGACCACATTATTTGATTATGGTAATGATAAAGGCAGTAAGAACTTAATCCACATCTGAAACTCCACAGGGTACAGCAATTCAGAAGGCAGAGGTGGAGAAAGAAACCCAACTACTTAAAGATACCATATGGTAACACACAACAAGGAAAGGCTCTGCAGAAACCAAGCTTCAACTCCATGAGCCAGAAAAGCCCTTCCAGTCTTGTTTTCCCAGGCAGATACTTTCCGTGATGGATCAGCCAATTCTAACTACAAGCAGAAGTGCTTTGCTTCAGTGCTGTACATCATTATACACTGAAATATCAGACTTTAATTATCTACAAGACAGCCATTTCAGCAAGTTCATTAAAAAGAAAAAAAAACAAAAAAAACCCACCAAAAAACCCAAAACAAACAAAAACAAACTAAAAAACACAAACAAAAAAAAAGAACCAAACAAAAAAAAAGCAAGCCTCCAGATCCTCATTATTATTTGTTAACAATGCTCAGAGTATACCACTGGTTTTTGAAGCCTGACAAGAGATAACTTCTTACCAAATCTGTAGAAATTGCATTTAGTGATGACCTCTGTCCCAGCAAAAGAAGCAGAAAGATAACTCTGACACCTGGGTTAGTTTTTTTCTCTCAGATGCTCATGGGCAACAAGAACATGTTATTTATTTGCTCTGCTAAGGAATTTATAGTAGCCTTGGAAGGGAAATAACACTCACTGCAGGGCTTACACTGAGGAAGAACTTCTCAGACAGTTTTTCTTTAAGCCTCACCACTCGTACTCTTTGAATAGGTGTAACTCAAATTCCAATCTACCATGAGGAAAAATGAACTTATCTTGGTTTCCTATTTATATGAAAATGCAGTGAACATGGAAGTTTACATTTACTTTTTACAACCAACTATAATCCCAAGGGTACAGAACAAAACCATAATTACTCATCAATATTAACTACCCTATCAAACCTCTGAAAAACTCCCAAAGAACTGGGCTCAAAAACTTTATCATCTGCAAAGTTTTGTAACGTTTCATTTCAGCTAGATGCATATGAAGGTTTAAGCAAATCAGTTTTAATGTAAAACAAACAATCCTAGTTTAACTGAATCTACAGGAAGACCTTTAATAGACATGCAAGATCTGTATGTTTTAAAGTGCCATTTTTTCCAGCAAACCACTTCCAGAAATCTTCACTGAGTTTCTGCTAGCTAGCCCATCTGCAGTATGAATCAATGAAGCAAGGCTGTGAAGAGTCACATGAGTTAGGACTTCCTTGCAATATGCAGGCATATTTCTTCCCTGCAAACTGCAGGAAAAGCACCACTGTTCTAGACAATTTGTTCTTAATAGAGCACTGAAATCTGAGGAGATGTAGCAGGAAGCAGAAGGGTGCCTCATGGATTTTTACAGCTATTTGTGTATACTCAGTATTCTGCTTTTGCTCTGGAACAAGAGACTTAGAATTACTCTTTTGCTTTAAAAATCACAACTTAAAAGACATAGCATTTAGAAAAGGTACAGCTGTCACAGATCCAGCTCAAATCAAGTTTGAAGTCTTGTCTTAGGTAGCTGCCTTGATATTTAGGAACATTAAAGTATTAGATCCCAAAAAATGACTGGTCTCTTATGCTAGAAGTAAACCATTTGGTTGATATTCCTAGCTTTTCCAATAGGGGTCCCTATTTTACAGGAGAAATTGGTGTTTCGACTCCCAGAGTAAGAGAAGTTGAATCCACTCTGTAAAAAGGACTTCATAGGCTTGATTTTCAGGTTAAGGATTTCAAACAAACAAACAAACAAACAACAAGATCCACACAAGTGTTGCTATGAACTAAGACTGCCTGTGAGTTTAATTACTGTCCACCTCTTTTATTCAACAGTCCAATACTGCACTTTCCCTCTTGCATCATCACTAGAGAAATGCAGACATCACTGCTCAAACTCTTACATGGCCACTCTAACAGACCACAATGTAACATCTATCCCTATCCTCTAATGAATTCTAAACTGTACCTTGGAACAGAAATAATTGACTCTACCAAATGCACAGAAAATGGGCACATTTGAAAACCCTGAGCCTGTAACATATGGGCTTGAAGGTAATTTTTAAAGTTTTTCCAAAGATTAAAGATGCAAAAGCAAATGAAAACATGGGAAATAAGCACACCATCATGGAAAGGGAATTCTGGATCAGTATGTCCAAAATTATTCCAGCTCCAAATGATCATCTTCTCCCATGACCAGGCGTACATATTCATCTCATGACTGACTATAAAGGGAGGGAAAAAAGTGTCTCCTGTTTCTACTTTCTCACTTTCAATTACGAAGATGACACTGTTGATAAATATGAAGTCCAAGGAAATTGCAAAATAATGTCCCTCGAAACTTCATCAAAAGCATACAGGATATGAACATGTTTCTCAGAAGATATTAATTACATAACCTTTTAGATCGTTTCATGTTTATTACATGAACCTCTTTTAGATGTAAATACACAAACTTTTAAAAGTTGTTTACTACAAATATCATTTAACTGCATTAAAAAATTTTGTCAACTACCTGTTTTCCTTAACTGAAAATCTGTCAATGTATCTATATCTGATTTTAACAGTGTAACATAGTAATTGATGGTTGGAGGTAAAGAGGAGGAAGCAGCAGCTACAGTTCACTGTTAATGATGTTTTCTCCCTCCAAGATATTTTTAAGAAATATCAAATCAAGCACAATGTCAGCAATGTCCTAGAAAGGAAAGAAGTTACACTGCTTAACACTGCAGCCTGATAATGACCCAATTATCAGAGAAACAAAAGTTACATTGGTATGAGAATGAAGGGGAAAGAAAATTACTCCTTTTGAGAGTCAAGAAGTTCTAGCTATGTCAGCATTCCTATTACAAGATATATAATACAAGAGGAGAAAGCTAAAATTTAATTATCTGTCATTTAAAGGCTTCCTGAAAAGTAAGAAAATTCCAAATGCAAATTAGATAAACACAAATATATACTAAATTCTTCTATCTTACCTCATGAAAAAAAATCAATTACTTTTCTGGAGTATTGCATTAAGCAAACCATCTAAAGTGCTCTACAATTACATGAAACTGTGACCTTTTTTCCCCATTGTGTGCTACGAAAGTAGAATTCTCCACCAAAAAGCACCAAAAGAAGTCCTAGGACAACAGGTAGTAAGCCACCATCTGAGGGCAAGGAAGTTGTAATCTGTCAACAACTGCATTTTTAATCAGTCACATTTTACTTTCATTCATATACTTACTGAAGATCAGGTGCAAAGCTATTATTACAGATGTTTTTCTTTATTTTCAGTACCTTTTATTTTCTAAAATGTAATTATGTAATCTTAAAAGGCATATTTTAAGATTTCTGTTTCTTTCATTTAGATTTTACACCTTTCTGCTGAAAGACAATAAAACATCTTTTTAAATAATATGCATACAAATCAGCACATTTATACCACAAAGCAGCAGTTAGCTAAGGACAAATGGAATTCCAGACTATTTCAATATATGTCTGACAGAACTCATGAAAAGCATCACTCATTTCTTTAATTCTTTGGTAAAACATCACAGCACTTGTATGTTTCGATTGGAGACTGGAACCTGAGATGTAAGAGAAGGGGAATGATTACTGCACAACCCCAGCTGGAGATACCTTACCCACACCAGGGTAACATCTAACAGTGGTAGACACTAGAGTGCTAAAATTTATGCTTAAAGAGACTATTCATTATTATTTTTAAGTAACCTTTATGAAATGGCAAAGTTACTGAAGCTTCACGTTTATCAGAGACTATTCCTTGCACTTTTAGAAGTATACTGCCATATTTTAATAAAACATACTGCTAGGCCATATTGGAAATGAATTATTGATCCCCTTGAGTTGTTAAGATTAAACTTTTACAACCAATTATTTTAAGATAAGTTAGCTGTAATGATGAACAGTTATAAAGTAAATTAAATCCCTATGTCATTTGCTGTTTATGATATTTAGATTGCTGGCTGTACGAAAGTTTGTAACCACCTATGCAACAGCAAAACATTAACTGAATTTCAAAGAACATGGAAGTGACTACTGCTGCCTGATGCATTTAATATTTTATTAAGAGTAATAAGCGTATTTTTCATGACCAAAACACTGGAAACAAAGTGATTGCCACACCTGCCAAAGAAAATGAGCACGAATTTAATCCACACAGTTCTACTGGCAGTAGAAGGTGCACATATTTAAATACGGCTCCATGAAAGCCTAGCTGCCACTAGGTAATAATTACTCAATTAACCATAAACCAGAGCTTACAATATTAATTTGTACATTTACAAACTTGAATCATAAGGGTTAACAATTGTATGTTTACAATTTAAAGACAGATTGCTTGTACACTGTGTGATAAAAGAAAAATCTCAGAGATTTAAAATCAACATTCAATCATAGGAGAATGCTAAACTCTCAGTAGATGTCATTAGTTTAATTTGGACTTCCTATATTTTAAGTCCATATTAATTTGCTTAAGGCATACCTCAAATCCATCTACAAAGAGAAAACCTCATGACTAACCTACACAGTTCTAAAGCAGTTTTTCACAATTGGTCATAAAACCAATTTGTACGATGCTGTAAAAGAGCCAGTGGTCACTATGCAAGTATCTTGACAAGTATGTTTTCTTTCAACAGTGTTGGGAAAGGTACCTACAAAGAGACACGGAGTTCAATACTTGAGTCATACAGATACTGTATGTTTCTCTGAAGATATTATTCAAATAGCAGTGTTACTTTATTGCTCAAATACCCATCAGCACTGTTATCTAGCGCAAGACATACTAAGTGCTGGACTTAGTACTTTGAATTTTAAGTTTAGCATACACTTCCAATAATCTACATTCCTCCTCTTCATTACATTTTGTGCCTTTTACCTACTACTGAGGGAACAAAACCACAAATAAAACACAATCTTCCTGAGTTGCTACGCATGTCTGACTTACGACTTTCTCGTTAAGTTTTTCCAAAAAAGGAAATACTTTTGAAGCAAACCAGTTATTTGTGAAATATCTTGAAACTTTAAAATTTTGGAAAATACTGAAGCATGAAGGCTACAGAGAAACATTATAATCTTAGTCCTCCTGAAACATTACAAAATCACAACGAATCACGGAATCAGAATATCTGGAAAGGGCCCATGAGGATCACTGAAGTCCAACTCCTGGTTCTGTGCAGAACAGCCCAGGAGTCGCACCATGTGCCTGAGAGTACTGACCAAATACTTGTTGAACTCTCTCAGGCTTGGAGCTGTGACCACTTCCCTGGGGAGCCTGTTCCAGTGCCCAACCCCACTCTTTTCTTATCTCTGATCTACATCTTCCCTGATACAGCTTCAGGCCATTCCCTCAAAAACCTGTCACTGGTCACAAGAGTGAAGAAATCACTGCCTGCCTCTCCACTTCCCCTTGTGAGGAAGCTGAAGACCACAATGAGGTCTCCCCTCAGTCTCCTCCAGGCTGAACAAACCAAGTGTCCACAGCTTCTCCGCACATAGCTTCGCCTCCAGACCCTTCAACATCTCTGTGGCCCTTCTGGATGCTCTCTAACAGCTTTATGTCTTTCTTCTATTGTGGCACTGAAAACTGCACACAGGACTCGAGAGGAGGCTTCACTAGCACAGGGTAGAGTGGGACAATCACCTCCCTTGATGGGAGATGGTGATTCTGCACTTGATGAAGTTGTGCCAAAGCCCAAAAAAGTCAAAGCTTGCCCCTTACATTGCATATTCATTAAGAAAGCAGTCTGTCACCCCATCATCAAGAAACCATGAAAGTAACAATACTCATTTAGGGCATAATCCTTTTTCTTTTTACCAAAAGAATCTAAAAGGCATTACACACCCAACTGGGATATTCATCTAGTCTCCCAACACTAGAAAACTTTCAACATGACAATTTATTGCAGTGTCATGCAATAGAACTACAAAATTGATTTGGGGTATACCCAACACTGTTCTACAAGAGATGCAACACATCATGTAGGAACGTACAAGCAGGGTGAAACCATGACAGTACTAGAAACCCAAGAGAAGTAAGCGTTTCATCTGCTTCGCAGCCTCTTTATGTGTTGGCTTCAAGTGAACAAATTCTCAACTTCACACGTCTCAAGGCCCCTACTTAGCATAAACCCTAAACTTTTGGGGGTTTTTATTCAGTGAGTGGTATGACATGACAAACAGAGATTATTAGCACCAAACCACCCTGATGGGAACTCCCATTTTTGAATAGTTGCTTATCATCTAACTGGTAAAAATAGCTCCTGAAATGTTTCTAACCACGAGACAAATCATACATTTACAGTTATTGGCAAGTCTGGAAAGAAAGTAAATACAGGAAGAGTAAATATTGTGGCCAATGGTGAACACAAGCATTATGATTAGGGACAGTACACAAGACAAAGTAGACAAGTACTATAAAACTGCTTGAATTAAATGCTATTCCCTTGTCCGGTTTCCTGAAATGCCTTCAAAACTACAAGTTTCGCTACAGATTTATCACATTCACTCTTCCTTGCAGAAATGAACTACACATTACTTCCTTTAGGAAATGCACTATCAGAAAGGTCCAAAAAATTATTTCAACACTATACAAGTCATCACTGTATCACTTCTGTGTTTCACGGTTGTACAAAAAATAAATTGAATTAAGGAGAAAACCTGCTTTTCACAGTAATCATGCTGTTAACATTTCATCAAAGCAGAATTTGAATTGAAATGTTAGATTAAATAAAGTACGCTTCTTCTCAAATTTCTGGTCCTTTTCATGACATCAGAAACTGTAAAAACCTAAGCAAGAAGACTTCAGTTATGAATAATACACTAAATTCAGCTTTCATTTGCATTGAAGAAGTAGAACATGTCAGATTTCTGCTTATTCAGGCCTACCTTAGTTTTGTGATTAAACACATGACTGAACTAACAAACAAGTTACAAGAACTTACATTTTTTCATTAAGAGCCAGTTATATCAAGTAGATACTTTGGGTAAGAAGTACCACTTTCTGATTCAACACTTGCAGACAGAAATTCCAGATGAATGAAAAACAAGTTTTCCAAAAACAGAAAAAAAAAAAAGAGAGCTACTGTAACGACACTGATTGCTTACCCTACGCATGGCTTCCTCCTCCTCTTGACGCTTCTCATAATGTGCAAAGTCATCAAAGATTGAGGTGGTATGCTTGAAAGTAGCAATTATTTTAAGCACTTGCTTGGCTTTTTCTAGGGGTACCTCTTGAGTGTCCCTCGAATTGGTAACCGGTTTGTTGTCATTGTTTTCCAAGCGAATATGTCGCAGTTGGTTATTGGGAACGTCTTTGACAAAGATCCATTTGACATCAAACTTCCCCTTCCACTTATCCTGAGACCAGACACCAGCATATGCATTGTAGTCCACAACAGACTTCATCTCAGCCACTCCACAAAAGTGTCCACTGCCATTCACACTGAAGAGTAAATAGAGTGGGCCTTTTCCATTCAGGGACCGGTAAGCAGCATCCAAGCGCTTATTACCATGCTCAGTACTACACCAGATAGAGTACTTAATGGAGCGATGAATATCGTCCTCTGAATAACTTTTGATTATAAACACACGTCCATTCTTCAGATTCCAATCGAAGTCTTTGGGATTGTAGTTGTTTATGGCCTTTAGTTTCTCCAGCACTGGGTGCACTTCCACACCAGAAGGTGAGGAGCTGACAGATACAACACCTAAACCAAAGTTCTCACTACCAGCTCCATTGTTCTGGCTGAAGCCCACACCCCTATTACGAGGAGCTACCCAGCGGTTTTGCAGCTGTTGCTGCTGCAACTGGTGAGGCTGGGCCTGCTGCTGAGGTCCTTGTTGCTGTTGTGGTTGCTGTGGCTGAGGCTGCTGTTGAGGCAGTTGGCTTTGCACCAGTGGTGGTGGTTGAATTAATGGCTGAGGCTGCTGGATTTTTGTCTGAGGAGGCAGTACTGGTTGAGCTGGGGGTGCTTTTACCACTGACCCTTTGTCATCCCAAGTTCCAATATTCATGTTGTGTTTTATAGGTGGCGGCGGTACAGCAGGGCCCCCAATGCCCACATTACCTTTAGGCTTGAGTTTTGGCTGAGGTTTAGCAGGTTTCCTTGCAATTGCAGCCCATGAGGTTGGTTTAGGTGCTGAACTGCTAACTGGGGGCACGCTGTTAGCTGCTATGCTTGTCATACCTGTACTGCTCAGAGCTGAACCTACAGTTTTTGTTACAGCAGCCGTCATATCTCCACCAATTTTCAGTCCAGTCATGCCTTGCTCAATGCTGCTAATCCCAGGCACCTTGCTCAGAGTATCACTGCCAAATCCAGCCTGTCCATCTGCTATGGCTCTCCCAAGAGAACTAGGTGGATAGCCATAGCTGCTGCTGTAAGCAGAGCTTTGCGTTGATTGTCCCTGAGATCCACTTGTCCCCCATGTAGAGAAGTCTGCATTCCCAGGAAAAAAATTAAATCCATGCTGCCCGAGAAACGGAGGGGTGTTTCCTAATGCCCCAGGTTGACTAAATACACCATCAGGTATGTAATGGTGTTCACCATTGCTCATCTGTCCATAAGTTGTCAAATATGGCATTGGAGGGTCACCTGCAGTTGACCATGCTGCTTCACCTAAAGAGTATGGAAATCCAATGGATGGAGCATAATAGCTAGGCATATATGGGTCTGACATTGGTGGATAGCTGTTACTCTGCAAGAAAATAAAATTTAAAAATCAGCAATACTGACAATTAGGCTCAGGGAAAAAAAGCCTGTAATACAATCCAAAACATTTTTAAGCATTATATGAATGTATTTTTAACTTCCACCATTCCACACAACGTGAACAATGAGTGAGGTATCTGTCAGATACGGCCATTTCTTCAGGAGACCTTCTCAAAGCACTAAATGGCCCCATTTTTTTGGAACATTATCCTCATTTTTAGCTACTAAGCTAGGTTTAAAATACCTCCATGCCAACAGTATCAAGAAAATAACAAGCTACGCTAAACAAGTCATAGCTGCACCTTCATAACTAAAAAAAATAACTGCAACTATGATTTAAAGTTGTGGTATTCTTAGTTTTGTCAAATTTCTCACTTCTAATTGAAGACTCTCAACAGATATTACAGTGAAATGGATGCAAGGACACCTGTTTGTTTCAGGAGTAACAACAAAAAATGGTAACATATCCATGCTAATGAGAATGGGCATTGAATCAGTACTACACCAGATAGACCCGTGGGAAATCACAGAATTTACTTCTTGAGGTATTTGAAGGACTACCCCCATATGGCTTCTGGTGTTGTCTTGGAGAAAAAATTGCACTTTATCAATCTGTAGATGATGCCTTGTTAATGTTGTATTATTGGAAAAAAAAAAAGTGAAGGCAAGCAAAATTCTTGGTCTTTTAATAACTTGCACTCTCACTCAAGACCACTCCAACTTATGAACTTAACATAACTGGTATTAACTTTCAGCTACAGAGGCAATTCACAGCTCTGAAAGTCAAGTCATTAACTTCCTGGCAGAAGAGCTGTACCAAGCTGCAGTAATATTAAGCTTCCATCTATTATGCCATCAGCTGTGAGCTACTTCTACCACCTTTAAAGGAAATCATGTCCAAGCAGTTAATATATTCTCAGAGCCAGTAAAACTGTTGATTTGGACTGCATCCAAAATGATGATTTTGTTTTAAATGTAAGGGTTTGGGGTTTGTGTTCTGGGTTTGGAGTTTGATTTTTAGCTCAAGTTTCTTGTAACTGCATCTTTTTGAAGCTAGAGCAGAAGCACAAGAGCAAGAGACATCAAAGCATGCTTTTTAACCTTCTCCAGAATTTTTAAGAATACTTCATCTGCCTAAGATATCATATGATGAAACAAAATATGATATAAAATTATATTTCAATGTATATTAAGGCAAGTCAGTAATTCTAAGAAACATCCAAAAATTAAGTCTGGAAGTCAGCTGAACATCAAAGTTAACTTCAAGGTAGTAACCAATGTTCACTTACCTGATTTGTCTGACTACTTAGATATGGCTCAAAATCATCATCATTTACTGCATCCTTTTGATGAATCGAACCGTTTTGTACTGAAACTAAAAATAAATCTGTATTAGAATACTCTCTGGAAAAATCTATGCTGCACTTTCAATCTAGGTAGCACTTCTTAATCATCTGTACATTGAAATACATATTATTGTTAAGCACCACTTCAATTTAAACAAAATAGCTCGTTCTACTCATCATGTGGATCACATCTCAGGAGAGGTCTGCAAAGATGGCAGCTAGAACAGCCTACTCCTGACTATTCTTTCCTGAGATCTACAGACAGATGACGAACTACAGGCACACCTTATTTGCATAGGCAGTAAATCCAGCATTTCTGGAAGTACCAGACCAAGTGCAAATGTGCAGACCAACCCGATCTATAGACATATTCAATAGGTTCAGGGAAAGTTGCAACATACAGCTTTCTCCTGCCAGGAGGAAAGGCAGTTACCCACCAAGACAACCATGAAGGACACCACTATTCAGCTATTTAATCCTGTATTTCCTACATAACTGTACTGCATTAGTGACATCTCTGAAGTTCTGAGGTGACAAAGCAAGACAGGAATAAAAGCTTAAGTCCCAAAGGGTGATTACAAGCCTTTCCCAACACATACGCCACTATATGCTGGAATCTCTTCCTACCTGCTCTTCTTGGTCTCCTATTACCTTTCATTTCATCTAAGGTATTACACCTACCTGGAATTTTCCAGCTGCCCAAATTACTTGAAGTGTGGGCATCCTATCATCCCCCAGGCTACTAATCAAACAAAGCCACACTGCACAAGTTTCTGCTAAGTTCCACTGTTTCCCATGGTGCACAGCAGAACAGGGACTTAAACCAGCACTTGCAATTACACAACCTGAAGATGAAGATCTGTTCTCAAAAAATAAATTACTGGTTATCCAAATGCAACTTTTTTTTTTTTTTTTATTTTTCATATAGGTTCGGTGGTGGGCGGGGGGGGGGGGGGAGGGGGAGTTTCAGGATGATCAGTTAGGTGCACTGAAAAACCACGACTGCAGAAGTTACAACAAAACAGCAGATTTTCTGAAACTTAAACTGAGTTAGGAGCCAACTCTGTGGTCTCCCCATTTTAGCAAAAGCTTCTGAAAAGCATACAAAACCATATAACTAAACATTCAACTTTGCCAAAATTTGTGTTTAAGAGTCAGCTTCATTGCAGGTAGGGGGGTTGCCACCCAAAATTCACATCGTAAGCCAAGTGGTGCTTGAATTTTTTTTTCACATTTGACTTCAACATCCTTAAAACAAAACTGACTTCAGTGAATGAAACTAGCTGAAAGAAATTACAAAGGAATAGATATAATCACAAGGAATAATCAAAATCCTGGAAAACTTTATTAACTTCAGATAGCAGTAAAAAGAGGTAAAAATTCATAATTTAACACAGAAGGGTTTTTTTCCAAAGCAATTATCTGGGAAGAAAGCAACTTGTGTTTTGAATACCTTCTTGAAGTTTTAAAAGAATACCTGACACTTCAGTTATTACAAACTGGCACACTGCATTTCTATACTAGCTACAGTCAAATATGACTAGCAATGCTGAGCAAAATGCAGTTTAGAACTGGATAGAACAATATTTCTAATTAAACACCACATTTAAATTAAACATTAGGTGTTGGGGGCTCTTTTCCCCCATAAATGAAGAGTTTCAGTTAAGGTCACGAATCATCCTGAATTTACACACAATGGTAACAGATTAATGAGCTGGAACACTATATTCCTCTCTGTATTTGGCCCAGTTACACACAGGATGAACGTCAAAACATTTTGTCTATGCCACGTCCACTGCTTAGGCTTAACCAAATACTACAGACAGCACAACCCTCCAACACAATGCTATTATAATGAAAAACATGGGCAGCAGCATACAGGTTTCTTAAAAGCATGCAACCACAATAAAAGGAATAAACAGCTCTATGTCAAGACTAGTATCCCATCAAAATTAACCTCCTCATACTGACAGCTAATCTCCATAAAACGTGCATCTGCTGTGTTTATTGTTCCACAGGTATTTAAAGGTCACTAAAGTTGGAATTATTTTTGGTCTGACATTACAACTAACAAACATTCTTGTAAATGTATTTTCTCTCTTATTCATTCTGTACTGAGATCTTAAGTCAATGACACAAAATATTTCTACACTGACATTTTTCCTAGTGAAATATAGACATTTCCCAGTGAAATAGCATCACTGGAAGCATATTTCTTTAGCTTTTAATTCTAACTTTACATAATGTGTTAATAGTGAATAATGTAGCCCACACAGACATTTAACAACAGCAAATGAATGCCTCATTCCCAAAATCTCATGTTAAGTGTTCCAACTGAACAGGGCAGTGATGAAGAATACTAATTGAGACGAATCTACAGATACTAAAAATATCTGTATCAATACAAAGCTAAAAATACCACAGGTTTCTGCAAACACTGTGAAAACACACAATGTAATTAGATATTGGGAAGAAGCAACCCATCAAATAGAGGAATTTAAAGCTAATATTCTTTTAAGTGCTACTATGCTTAGAATAACCACTCACAAAAAATGATGGCCAAAGGCACAAGAATAACTTTTTCATTAGAAGTCATCACACCTTAATGTGAAGAATAAACATTAAAAATCATGAAACATTTCTTTCTTGTTTTAAACCTAATAATTACATTTAAGCCTTCTACAAAACAAAAAAATTGTTATACAC